>NC_090621.1:1944145-1970580 GCF_004359215.1 Bremia lactucae
TATCAAATTTGTTGAAGTTACCGTATTAACGATGTTCTGCTGCCATATCCGCATAATTATTCCTTATGCAGCCTTTAAGTATCATATTCAGCATAAATATAATGATGCCAACAGAACATCGATGATAAAGCAAATTTATAAAATATATGGTATATTTTATGTAGCATAATGTATGATGCCTCGAATTGTTCCAGCAGAACCTCGTTGAAAAAGGAACTTCAACGTTTTTTTATTTACCGCCTAGCGGCAATAACGACATTACAATTGGAAACCCCAGCAGCAGCAACACCTCAAGATAATACTGTCGCAAACAAGTAAAAAAGCAACGAAAACTTATGTTTATGGCAATCAGCGCACGAGTGTTGAATTCTGGCGACAGGGAATCGTACTGGGATGGGTTCAAACCTAAGCGACCAAGACGATCTGAATTAAATAAAGAGGAATCGGGTGTTAAGACAAGTGTGGCGTCGTTGTGGTGATTGCTTGAGGCTATAAGATTTTGTTGCATTTTCACTTATATGTGGCAGTATAATCTTGACGTGTTGCTGCTGCTGGGGTTTTAAATTGTAGTGTCGTAATTGCTTCTAGGCAAATACTAAGAAATCGTTGAAGTTGCTTTATCATCGACGTTCTGATGGCATAATTCGCAGAATCATACTTGATACAGCACAAACGGGTTTCTTGACGCGTGTGTTGTAGCTATTTGTAATGTTAGGCGTTCATAGTGTTAACACTCGCTTCATTCTTAAAAAAAATGATTTTAATATTGCAAAACAGCAACAAATGTATAATGACAAAGTCAGATTAGTCGTAAAGATCGGCTGGCGTAATTCGATCAAATTGCACCAACTGAATACTCCGGCATGAAAACTTTGAGTAATCTACACTCAAGCAAGATGGAAGTAAGAAATGACTCATGTTAAATTGTAACAGATATAGCATACCGTTGCTTAAAATATTGCTATTAAGAACTGCCTGGAAAAGGAATTCGGTCGTATAACTACAGAAATTACTTTCCTGATTGTCTGCAGTTCCGGTCATTACTAAAAACGATTAATGTTTCTAAATATTGTTGTTCAATATTTTTTCAATTTTATCTGCTATGTGAGAAAAATCTACAAGGCGATTACAACTTAAATTATTTTGCACTGATAAATAAAATTTATTGTTTTAAATAGAATATATATATTTTTTATATTTATGTAATACTGATTTTTTTTAAAATAAATTATGTAAGATGTGTTAAATAATAATAAAATGATCATCGATCATGCGCTAGGAATCGTATTTGACTTCTTTGTCGACATTTGATTTCTTTTGTCGGCATTACTGGCGCACCCTATAAAGATGGTTGCATCAAGAGAAGGCGTGTTGCCTTCAGTAGGATATGACGCATCCTTTTTTTGTAATCTATCGCTAAAATTTAATTTAAATTTTTCAGCAAGTTGACGTTATTTATCTGAAGAATCGTTCGAAGATGAAATGGGAAGCTTACTGAGCTAAGTCTGTTTATGCTTTCTCATCCGTCGTGGAAGCCTCGTTACAAGCCGTAAAAAGACATACAACGTGCCATCCAACTGGCGAGCAACACCGTACCGAAGAAGAGGTGCGTGAAGTCAAGGAGCGTTTTCTTTCGTACGTTGCGCAGTTCGATTCTAAACATCCACAAGTCATGCAGCGTATCTCAAGCGCTTAGCGCCTTCGTATCATCATGAACGAAATGAATCGGGGGCTTGGTAAGAGGTTTTTCGGCATTCGTCTGATTGATAGCGTGTTTCAGCTCAGGCTTTATCTAAGCAAGACCAGACGCCGTATTTTCGTGGGGTGAGTGTAACATACTCAAAGTTTTTATGCCAGAGAATTCTGTTGGTCAATTTGCCCGAATTACGCCAGCTAATCTTTACGACTAATCTGACTTTGTCATTAGACATTTGTTGTTGCTTTCCCATTTTATAATCAATTTTCTTAAGATATGAAGCGAGCATTAGCAACATGAACGCCCAACATTACAAAGAACTAAAACACACGCGCCAAGAAACCCGTTTGTGCTGTATCAAGTATGATTCTGTGAATTATGCAGCAGAACGTCTATGATAAAGCGACTTCAACGATTTCTTAGTATTAGCCTAGAAGCAATTTTAGACACTACAATTAAAATTACAGCAGCAGCAACACATCAATATTATACTGCCACATATAAGTGAAAAATTGCAACAAAACTTATTGCCTCAAGCAATCACCACAACGACGTCACACTTGTCTTTACACCCGATTCCTCTTTATATAATTCAAACAATTTTTGGTCGGTTAGGTTTCGACCCATCCCAGTACATTTCCCTGTCGCCAGAATTCGACACTCATGCGCTGATTGCCATAGACGTAATTTTTCGTTGCTTTTTTACTTGTATGCGGCAGTATTATCTTGGGTGTTGCTGCTGCTGGAGATTCAAATTGTAATGTCATAATTGCCGCTAGGCGGTAAATAAAAAAAACGTTGAAGTTGTTTTTTTAACGATGTTCTGCTGGTACAATTCGTAGCATCATACATTATGCTACATAAAGAATATATTTTATAAATTTGCTTTATCAACGATGTTCTGCTGGCATCATTATATTTATGCTGAATATGATACTTAAAGGCTGCATAAGGAATAATTATGCGGATATGGCAGCAGAACATCGTTAATACGGTAACTTCAACAAATTTGACAAATATCAGCCAATAGTGGAAGTACGACACCACGATTTGAAACCCCAGCAGAAGCAAAACCCCAAGTTTATACTTTCGAGTATAAATGAAAAAGCAATCGAAAAATCATGCTTTTGGCAACCAGCCCAACAAAAGCATCATACACTTTTGTATTTCCTATGAGTGTCTCAAATTTGGGCGACGGGGATTCGTCCTGTTATGGCTCGATACCCAAGCGACCAAGAGTATCCGGATTTAATCAAGAGGCTTCGGGTGCTAATACAAGCATGACGTCGAATTTTACGCCTTCTAAAACTGCTAATGAGATTTCTAACATAATGAATGCGCTTAGAATCGACCACGTCGCGGGGTATTTTGATCAAGACAGCGCTGAAATATACCCATATCTCGTTTGCGATGGGGTATCAAGTGATGCCTTTAACAAGTATATTGGCGATGGTGAAGAACTGCAAGTTGCTCTCCGATTTTTAGACCTCAATAATAAAGGACAGATTTTTATTGTGGATCTACCAACTAGAGTTCATGAAAGCACGTCACGCAAGTTTTCTACACATTTCTTGGCTGCTACTGGAAACTCGCACGAGATTGCCGAGGGAGGCTCAATGACAGCGAGCCGAGCCGGCTTCCCGAAGAAGGAGGCTGATGAGACATTTGGTCCGATGGGGTCAACTCCAAACCGAACGCCCCCGCCAGCACCACGAACTATCGCCGATTGGGTGACACTAGCAGTTGAAGTTGGACGATGGCAACCATGGGCAAGTCTAGAGCGAGCTGCTCGTTGGTGGTGCGAATATTCTGGCATTCAGTACATTCTCCTACTGAAAGTCAGTGCTTCTGCAACGCAAATTGAATACCGTCTTTATGATATCGTCACGCCTCGTGTCCTGCCGCAACCTTTGCGACACAGAATTCGACTTCGTGACCCAGAACGGCCCACTGACAATGTCACATTTGACATGCGCCGTATCTTGTCAATCCCTGCTAATCAGCCGCTTCCAAATGGAGTCAACCCGTATGCTGTTGTCAATTTACGATTTGTCATGAATGAAGTCATCAATAGTCTGTAACGGGTTGTACTGTTACATGCATATTCACTTCTAACTTACTATTATTTCCAATAAGAAAATAATATAAAAGGAGGTTAAAATTAGGAATTGGTATAATCACTCCCTTTTTCGGTATGCTATTGTCAAGTTACGAACCGTCATGAGTGATCTCATCCGTAGTCTTGTCCAATAAGTCTGCTTTAATGGTCTTGACCATTTTCTGACGGGCTTCGGCTTCAAGACGCTTGTAGTCGTGTTCTCTTGCTAGCACCGTGTGTCTTCATCGCGGCATATTGCATCTTCACATTTCGTATTCGCACGGCTACTCGTCCAATGTTCTCGCTTTTTGACCAACTTCATTCACTCTTCGTCGATAAAGGTACCTTTTTCGCCCAACGATTCCGGTTCCTTTTCTTGGATCTTAATAATTTGCGCATGTAACTCAACAAGCTCAAGAGGTACCTTGTCCTTCTCGTCTTAGGCCGAGTGAAATATACCATACGAGTGCGCAATCAAAGTCATTGGCAATGTCTCTCGACACTGCAGGATTGCGGGCCTCGGACCAATCAGCACGATGTTTCGACCACTGCGCCATATCGCAGTTCTACTGCGTTGTATCTTGCTTGATATTATCCTTGGATTTCGTAAGCTTGACCATTTCCTTAAAAAAAGTCTCGTCTTCAGTATTACGAAACTACTGGCCGCGTGCGACGTCAAATAACAGAATGTGCGTCGTACTCGACTGCTTCTCATATCGTTATTTTCTCGCTTTATTCGCTCCGTTTGTGTCTCTTTTCGAGCATTCAAGGCCTTAAAATGAAACGTCGCTTCTTCCCGTCGAATGGTACCCGATTTCCGAAAAGATGGCAACGCCTCTGGATTCGAGAGTTCTCCTAGCTCTACAAAGAGCCACCCAAAAGTAGTCATACTGCGTTTTTTCTAGAATCTGGAACTCGTGCGAGAGTGCAAGGTCCGACTCGATGACTTCATGAGAGGCCGCTTTGGCAGCAGCCTTGTTTGGTTCTCAGTACGTCTTGACCATGAACGTTTCCGTATCCGGCATCGTGCCATTGCCTTTTGCCTTCCAGTTCACAGAAATGTAGAGTTTTGTCGAGTACTTAAAGCCCGTTTGAAACTTCGCAACAGGAACCATGAGAGTTTGATAAACTCTGACAGGTTTTCATTTCACGACGTACAGTGACGCAGGGGCATGGGACACCAAGCTTGGAATGGGTTTCGACTCGACACTGCATTGATTGCAGACACTACGGGTACATCGTCGAAAATAGTGCTACCGACCGCAAAGTGTAAAGGGACGGAAGTACACTTGGCACTGTGTCTGGTCAGTTCGAGCTGTTTCGAACACAATGTGGGTCATTGTATCTTTTGGAACTTGAGACGAATTGCGAGTACCTTTCGAAATTATTGCGTTTCGAGCAGTTTAATCCTATAATCTCAATATGCATCAGTAATGTGCTCAAGTGTCTCTTGATATCGTTTTCGTCAGGCCCATAGACCGTAACTTGATCTTGTATTGCGCAGCAATTTCTTCAGGTTGCGTCTTTCGATACATCCTAGTCGTCGTAGCTCTTTCGACCCCAAAAAGGCCATTTTTGAGTTCCAGAACGCTGGACAAAGATATCCGCGGGCGTTGTAATAGCTCCACTGGAAGCGTAGTGATACAGTTGTGGCAACAGCGCTGCTGTGTATTGTCATCGCCAAACGAGACAGGCACTAAAACCTTGTAACTCAAACGGACGACAAAAGGATAAACCGCATACCTGACAATAATGAGGACGAGATTTTGAAAATCCAAACGTGGCTCTGCAGTACATGCACTTGTTACTAACGTTGTCGAAAACCCGGAGCTTTTCAAGAACCGCGACGTCCGAAGCCACGCTGTCTAAAGAGCCAGGCTTTAAAAATCGTTTAAGCGGCTGTCACCGAGTGAGCACGGGGCAGCTGGGGACGGAACGGGTGGACCATCAGGCTGTAAACGACGCCCTGGGGCTGGTGAATGCGTTGCGAATTCAACCGAAGAGGGTTTACTGGTACCCCACATAAATACGGCGTTTGGTCTTGCTTAGGTAAAGCCTGAGCTGAAACACGCTATCAATCAGACGAATGCCAAACAACCTCTTGGCAAGCACTTGATATACTTAGTTCATGATGATACGAAGGCGCTAAGCGCTTGAGATACGCTGCATGACTTGTGGATGTTTAGAATCGAACTGCGCAATGTATGAAAAAAGCGCTCCTTGACTTCACGCATTTCTTCTTCGGCACGGTGTTGCTCGCCAGCTGGATGGCACGTTGTATTTCTTTTTTACCGCTTGCAACGAGGCTTCCACGACGGATGAGAACGCATACACAGACTTAGCTCAGTAAGCTTCCCCATCCGTCTTCAAACGATTCTTCGGATAAATAATGTCAACTTGCGGAAAAATTAAATACAATTTAAATGATAGCAGCAGCAATTGTAAAAAAGGATGCTCAAAATCCTAGTGTTTTCCGTGGCAAATGGAGTGCGTTCAGTGCGAATTGTTCACAGCCAAAATGCTAGCATTACGGGCAAGACAGACAGCTTGTATCTCACAATAACTGGAAGCTTCGCTAAAGTATCTTCAAAATTAGTTGCCGTGTGTAAAGATAATGATATTTTTGTATGCAAGAGAATGAGGCAAAGCTAGCCCAGAGCGTGGCAAAATTGCATCGTACAGAACAATCGAAAAATCATGCCTTTGGCAACCAGCGCAATAAAAGCATCATACATTTTTGTGTTTCCTATGGGTGTCTCAAATTAGGGCGACGGGGACTCTTACTGTTGTGGTTCGATACCCAAGCGACCAAGAGTATTCGGATTTAATCAAGAGGCTTCGCAAGCATGACGTCAAATTTTACGCCTTCTAAAACTGCTAATGAGATTTCAAACATAATGAATGCACTTAGAATCGACCACGTCGCGGGGTATTTTGATCTAGACAGCGCTGAAATCGACCCATATCTCGTTTGCGATGGGGTATCTAATGATGCCTTCAACAAGTATATTGGCGATGGTGAAGGACTGCAAGTTGCTCTCCGATTTTTGGACCTCAACGATAAAGGACAGATTTTTATTGTGGAACTGCCAACAAGAGTTCATGAAAGCACGTCACGCGAGTTTACTATAGAATTCGTGGCTGCTACTGGAAACTCGCGCGAGATTGCAAAGGGAGGCTCAATGACAGCGAGCAGAGCCGGCTACCCAAAGAAGGAGGCTGATGAGACATTTGGTCCGAAACGGTCAACTCCAAACCGAACGCCTCCACCAGTACCACGAACTATTGCCGATTGGGTGACACTAGCAGTTGAAGTTGGACGATGGCAACCATGGGCAAGTCTAGAGCGAGCTGCACGTTGGTGGTGCGAATATTCTGGCATTCAGTATATCCTCCTTCTGAAAGTCAGTGCTTCTGCAACACAAATCGAATACCGTCTTTATGATATCGTCACGCCTCATGTCCTGCCGCAACCTTTGCGACACAGAATTCGCCTTCGTGACCCAGGACGGCCCACTGACAATGTCACATTTGACATGCATCGTATCTTGTCAATCCCTGCTAATCAGCCGCTTCTAAATGGAGTCAACCCGTATGCTATTGTCAATTTACGATCCGTCATGAATGAAGTCATCAGTAGTCTGTAACGGGTTGTACTGTTACATGCATATTCACATCTAAGTAACTATTATTTCCAACAAGAAAAAATAAAAGGAGGTTAAAATTAGGGAATTGTTATAATCACTCCCTTTTCGGTATGCTGTTGTCAATTTACGAACCGTCACGAGTGATCTCATCCGTAGTCTTAGTCAACAAGTCTGCTTCAACGGTCTTGACCTTCTTCTGGCGGGCTTCGGCTACCAGACGCACGAATACGTGCTCTTGCTAGCACCGTGCGTCTACACGCGGCACACTGCATCTTCACATTTCGTATTCGCACGGCCACTCGTCCAATGTCCTCGCTCTTTGACCAACTTCATTCTCTCTTCGTCGACAAAATTTCCTTTTTCGCCCAACGATTCGGGTTCCTTTTCTTGGATCTTAATAAATTGCGCATGTAACCCCACAAGATCAGGAGGTACCTCGTCGTTCACGTCTTTGGTCGAGTGAAATATACCATACGAGTGCACAGTTAAATGCATTGGCAATGTCTCTCGACATTACAGGATTGCAGGCCTCGAACCAATCAGCACGATGTTTCGACCTCTGCGCCATATCGCAGTTCTACTGCGTCGTATCTTGCTTAAAATTATCCGTGGATTTCGTAAGCTCGCCCATTTCTTAAAAATAAGTCTCGTCTTCAATATTACGAGCCGATTGGCCGCGTGCGACGTCAAATAACAGAATGTGCGTCGTACTCGACATGCTTTTCATTTCGTTATTTTTTCTCTTTATTCGCTCCGTTTGCGTCTCTTTTCGAGCCTTCAAGGCCTCAAAATGAAACGTCGCTTGTTCTCGTCGAATATTATGCGCAAGTTCGCGATTACGCAGCTTTTCCGCACGAGCAACTTGTCGCACCAGACGCTGTTTATGTTGCTTCTGATGGTCGACAAGAGCGTTTATTTGGTACGGATCTGAGCTTTCTCGAGTTCTGACCGTATAGACTTGATCGACGTGTTGTACTCGTCCGTGTTACACATAACCTTTTGGCGAATCTTTTAAAAGTAATGGAGCGGACCTCGAGGACCGCCGAAAATCTTTTAAGCAGTCCGCATCACGCAGCAGCGGGCGTAGCACACACCCATTAAAGAACGTCAAAAGAACTTTCCTGTTCGCTTCGTGGTACCCGATTTTCGGGAAAATGGCAACGCCTTTGGATTCGAAAGTTCTTCTAGCTCTCCAAAGAGCCACTCAAAACCCGTCATACTGCGTTTTTTCTAGAATCTGGAACTCGTGCGAGAGTGCAAGGTCCAACTAGATGACTTCATGAGAGGCCGCTTTGGCAACAGCCTTGTTTGGTACACAGTACGCCTTGACCACAACATTTCCGTATCCGGCATCGTGCCATTGCGTTTTGCTCTTCAGTTCACAGAAATGTAGAGTTTTGTCAAGTACTCAAAGCCCGTTGAAAACTTCGCAAGAGGAACCATGACAGTTTGATAAACTCTGATAGGTTTTATTACACGACGTACAGTGACGCAGCGGAATGGGACAAGTTTAATCCTACTAATTTCAATATGCATCAGTAATGCGCTCAAGTGTTATTTGATCTTCGATTTCGTCAGGTACATAGGCCGTAACTAGATCTTGTATTGGGCTGCAATTTCTTCAGGTGTTGCGTCTTTCGATACACTCAAGTCGTTGTAGCTCTTTTGACCCAAAGAAGGCCGATTTAGAGGTTCACAACGCTGGACAAAGATATCCGCGGGCGTTGTAATGACTCCACTGGAAGCGTAGTGATACAGTTGTGGCAACAGCGCTGCTGTGTATTGGCATCGCCATACGAGACAGGCACTTAAATCTTGTGGCTCAAACGAACGAAAAAGAGTAAACCGCATACCTGACAATGGTGAGGACGTGATTTTTTAAATCTAAACGTGGCTCTGCAGTCCATGCACTCGTTACTAACGTTTTCGGAAACGCGGAGCGTTTCAAGAACCTCGACGTCCGAAGGCACTCTGTCTAAAAAGCCAGGCTTTAAAATCGTTAAAGTGGCTGTCATCGAGTGAGCACGGGGCAGCTGGGGACGGAATAGGTGGACCATCAGGTTGTAAACGACGCTTTGGGGCTGATGAAGGCGTTGCAAAATGTACCGAAGAGAATTTACTGGTACCCCACGAAAATACGGCGTCTGGTCTTGCTTAGGTAAAGCCTGAGCTGAAACACGCTATCAATCCGACGAATGCCAAACAACCTCTTGCCAAGCCCCCAATTCATTTCGTCCATGATTATACGAAGGCGCTAAGCGCTTGAGATACGCTGCATGACTTGTGGATGTTTAGAATCGAACTGCGCAATGTATGGAAAAAGCGCTCCTTGACTTCACGCATTTCTTCTTCGTACGGTGCTGCTCGCCAGCTGGATGGCACGTAGTATTTCGTTTTTACGGCTTGTAACGAGGCTTCCACGACGGATGAGAAAGCATATACAGACTTCGCTTAGTAAGCTTCCCCATCCGTCTTCGAACGATTCTTCGGATATATAACTTCAACTTGCGGAAAATTTAAATAAAATTTTAATGATAGATTGTAAGAAATGATGCGCAATATCGTAGTATTTTCCGTGGCAAATGAAGTGCGTTCAGTGCGACTTGGTCACTCCCAAAATGATAGCATTACGGGTAAAGCAGACAGCTTGTATTTCACAACAACTGGAAGCTTCGCTAAAGTATCTTCAAAGTTAGTTGCCGTGTGTAAAGTTTATAATGTCTTGTATGCGAGAGAATGAGGCAAAGCTAGCCCAGAGCGTGGCAAAATTGTATCGTGCAGAGCATTATGGGTATCGCCAATGCTTAAATTTTTGAATGGAAGGCTGTCGAGATTATAGATCATTCTCAAGAGGGCTAAACGTGTCTCTTAGCGCTCCTAAACGCTATACGCCTTCTCTTGATGAAACCACCTTTACAGTATGCGCCAGTAATGTCGACAACAGAAATCAAATGTTGACAAAGAAGTCAAATACGATTCCCAGAGACAGCATGGCTTTGGACGTCGCGGGTCCTGAAAAGCTCTGGATTTCCGACAACGTTAGTAACGAGATAATGGTCCACAGAGCCGCGCTTAGATTTCCAAAACCTCGTTCTCACTATTGCCAGATATGCGGTTTACTCTTTTGTCGTCCGTTTGAGCTATAAGATTCAAGTACCTGTCTCGTTGGCTATGGCAATACATAGCAGCGCTGTTGTCGCCACTGTATTAAACTTCCACTGGAGCGATCACAATGCCCGCGGATATCTTTCACCAGCGTCGTGGACCTGCAAATCGCTATTTTTTGGTTCGAGAGAGCTACGACGTCTTCAGTGTATCGAAAGACGCAACGCCTGAAGAAATTGCTGCGCAATACAAGATCAAGTGAAGGTCTATGGACCTGACGGATCGAAGATCAAGAGACACTTGAGCGCATTAATGATGCGTATCGAAAGTTGCACGATCCAACTACTCAAATGAAATAATAAAGAAAGGGCTCGAGATTCGTCTCAAGTTATAAATGATACAATGAGCCACTTTGTGTTCGAAACAGCTCAAACTGACCAGACAGAGTGCCAAGTGTACTTCCGCCCCTTTACACTTGGCCGTCGGTAGCACTATTGTCGCGCGCACGACGTCAAATAACAGAATGCGCGTCGACTCGACTGCTTCTCAGAATGTAAATTTTTCTCGCTGTATTCGCTCCGCTTGCGTCTCTTTTCGAGCCTTTAAAGGCCTTAAAATGAAATGCCGTATGTTCCCGTCGAATATTCTCCGCTGCTTCGCGCTTACGCTACTTTTCCGCACGAGCAATTTGCCAGGCCATACGTTGTAACTGTTGTTTCTGACGGTCGACAAGAGCGTTTGCTTTAGTACGGATCTGAGCTCTCTCGAGCTCTAAATGTAAAGACTTGATCGACGTGTTGTACTCGTCCGTGTTATACATAACCTTTTGCCGATTCTTTTAAAAGTAATGGAGCTGACCTATAGGACCGCCGAAAATCTTTCAAGCAGGCCGCATCACGCAGTAGCGGATGTAGCACAAATCCGTTAAAGAACGTCAAAAGCACTTTCCTAATCGCCTCGTGGTACCCGATTTTCGGGAAAATGGCAAGCCGTTGGATTCGAAAGTTCTCCTAGCTCTACAAAGAAACGCCTAAAAGCGGTCATACTGCGTTTTTAGAATCTGGAACTCGTGCGAGACTGCAATGTCCGCCTCGATGACTTCATGAGTGGCCGCTTTGGCAGCAGCCTTGTTTGGTTCACAGTACGTCTTGACCATGAATGTTTCCGTATCCGGCACCGTGCCATTGCTTTTTGGTCTCCCATTCAAAATAATGTAGATTTTTGTCAAGTATCCAAAGCCCGCTGGGATTTCGCAACATGATCCATGACAATTTGATTAACTCTTACGGTTTTTCATTACACGACGCACAGTGATGCAGGGGCAAGGGACACCAAGCTTGGAATGGATTTCGACTCGACACTGCATTGATTGCAGACACTACGGTACATCGTGCCATTTGGTTCGTGATACATAAGACGAGACTTATTTTGAAGAAATGATCGAAATTACGAAATCCAAGGATAATTTTAAGCAAGATACGACGCAGTAGAACTGCGATATGGCGCAGTGGTCGAAACATCGTGCGGTTTGGTCCGACGTTTGCAGTCCTGCAGTGTCGAGAGACATTGCCAATGACTTTTATTGTGCACTCGTATGGTATATTTCACTCGGCCAAAGACGAGAAGGACAAGGTACCTCTTGAGCTTGTTGAGTTACATGCGCAATTTATTAAGATCCAAGAAAAGGAATCGGAATCGTTGGGCGAGAGAGAAACCTATGTCGACGAATAGTGAATGAAGTTGGCCAGAGAGCGAGGACATTCGACGAGTAGCCGTGCGAATACGAAATGTGAAGATGCAATGTGCCGCGTGAAGACGCACGGTGCTAGCAAGAGCACGTATTCGTGCGTCTGGTTAGCCGAAGCCCGCCAGAAGAAGGTCAAGACCATTGAAGCAGACTTGTTGACTAATACTACGGATAAGATCACTCATGACGGTTCGTAAATTGACAACAGCATACCGAAAAGGGAGTGATTATAACAATTCCCTAATTTTAACCTCCTTTTATTTTTTCTTGTTGGAAATAATAGTTACTTAGATGTGAATATGCATGTAACAGTACAACCCGTTACAGACTACTGATGACTTCATTCATGACGGATCGTAAATTGACAATAGCATACGGGTTGACTCCATTTGGAAGCGGCTGATTAGCAGGGATTGACAAGATATGGCGCATGTCAAATGTGACATTGTCAGTCGGCCGTTCTGGGTCACGAAGTCGAATTTTGTGTCGCAAAGGTTGCGGCAGGACACGAGGCGTGACGATATCATCAAGACGGTATTCAATTTGTGTTGCAGAAGCACTGACTTTCAGTAGGAGAATGTACTGAATGCCAGAATATTCGCACCACCAACGTGCAGCTCGCTCTAGACTTGCACATGGTTGCCATCGTCCAACTTCAACTGCTAGTGTCACCCAATCGGCGATAGTTCGTGGTATAGGCGGAGGCGTTCGGTTTGGAGTAGACCGTTTCGGACCGAATGTCTCATCAGCCTCCTTCTTTGGGTAGCCGGCTCGGCTCGCTGTCATTGAGCCTCCCTTTGCAATCTCGTGCGAGTTTCCAGTAGCAGCCAAGAAATGTGTAGAAAACTTGCGTGACGTGCTTTCATGTACTCTAGTTGGCAAATCCACAATAAAAATCTGTCCTTTATCGTTGAGGTCCAAAAATCGGAGAGCAACTTGCAGTTCTTCACCATCGCCAATATACTTGTTGAAGGCATCACTGGATACCCCATCACAAACGATATATGGGTCAATTTCAGCGCCGTCTTGATTCAAAACCCGCGACATGGTCGATGGTAAGCGTATTTATTATGTTAGAAAACTCATTAACGGTTTTAAAGGTTGGAAATCAAATTTAAACGGTCATGTAAACTTAAATAAAAATAATTCGGCCATAAGCAAAATTTAAAGTTGACTACGAGAGCAATTTAGTATGTGAGACCCTCGTGGGGCGACCGACGCTAATCAATTGAGCGGGTACTGACATTGATCTCCGTTCCAAGCGCCAACAAGTCTAATTCAATGGTCTTGACCTTCTTCTGGCGGGCTTCGGTTTCCAGAGGCTTATAGTCGTGTACCTTGTCCTTCTCGTCTTAGGACGAGTGAAATATACCATACGAGTGCACAATAAAGTCATTGACAATGTCTCTCGACACTGCAGGATTGGAAGCCTCGGACCAATTATCCCGATGTTTCGACCACTGCGCATATCGCAGTTCTACTGCGTCATATCTTGCATAACATTATCCTTAAATTTCGTAAGCTCGAGCATTTCTTTAAAATAAGTCTTGTCTTCAGTATACTGAACCAACTGGCCGCGCACGACGTGAAATAGCAGAATGTGCGTCGTACTCGACTGCTTCGGATATCGTTATTTTCTCTCTGTTATTCGCTAGGTTTGCGTTCTTTTCGAGCCTTCAAGGCCTTAAAATGAAATATCGCTGGTTGCTGTCGAATATTCTGCGCAGCTTCGCGCTTACACTGATTTTCCGCACGAACAACTTGCCGCGCCTGGCGCTGTTTATGTTGCTTCTGATGGTCGACAAGAGCGTTAATTTTAATACGGATCTGAGCTTTCTCGAGCTCTAAACGTAGAGACTTAATCGACGTGGTGTGCTCGTCCGTGTTAGACATAACCTTTAAGCGATTCTTATAAAGTAATGGAGCTGACCTCGAGGACACCCGAAAATATTTTGAGCAGTCCGCATCACGCAGTAGCGGGTGTAGTACACACCCATTAAAGAACGTCAAAAGCACTTCCCCGCTAGCCTCGTGGTACCCGATTTTCGGAAAAATGGCAACGCCTCTGGATTCGAAAGTTCACCTAGCTCTACAAAAAGCCACCCAAAAGCAGTTATACTGGATTCTTTCTAGAATCTGGAATTTGTGCTAGCAAGGTCCGACTCGATGACTTCATGAGAGACCGCTTTGGCAGCAGCCTTGCTTGGTTCACAGTACGTCTTGAACATGAATGTTTCCGTATCCAGCATCGTGCCATTGCCTTTTGCTGTCCCATTTAAACAAAGATGTAGAGTTTTGTCCAGTACTCAAAGCCCGTTGGGGACTTCGCAACAGGATATATGAGAGTTTGATAAACTCTGGCGGGTTTCCATTACACGACGTACAGTGACGCAGGGGCATAGGACACCAAGCTTGGAATGGGTTTCGACTCGACACTGCATTGATTGCAGACACTACGGGCACATCGTCGACAATAGTGCTACCAACGGCCAAGTTAAAAGGGACGGAAGTACACTTGACACTCTGTCTAGTCAGTTGGAGCTGTTCCGAACACAAAGTGGCTCATTGTATCATTTATAACTTGAGACGAATCTCGAGCCCTTTCTTAATTATTTTATTTGAGCAGTTGGATCGTACAACATTGGATACGAATCATTAATGCGCTCAAGTGTCGCTTGATCTTCGATTTCGTCAGGTCCATAGACCGTCACTTGATCTTGTATTGCGCAGCAATTTCTTCAGGCGTTGCGTCTTTCGATACACTAAAGACGTCGTAACTCTCTCAAACCAAAAAAATAGCGATTTGCAGATCCACGACGCTGGTGAAAGATATCCGCGACATTGTGATGGCTCTAGTAGAAGTGCAATAATTCATAGCGACAACAGCGCTGCTGTGTATTGCCATAGCCAACGAGACAGGTTCTTGAATCTTGTAGCTCAAACGGACGACAAAATAGTACACCGCATATCTGGCAATAGTGAGAACGTGGTTTGAAAAATCTAAGCGCGGCTCTGTGGTCCATGCACTCCTTTCTAACGTTGTCGGAAATCCAGAGCTTTTCAAGACCCGCGACGTCCAAAGTCTAAGGAGCCAGGGATCAAAAATTGTCCATGTGCATGACGCTCTGAAGCTGGCGAAGGCGTTGCGGATTATATCAGCGCCGGTTTACTTGTACTTGAGAGGCTGATTGGTGTTGCTGCTGATTCATTGCTTACAGCCGGTGGGGTGACATTTCGAGAAATTGTCGCGGGCTTGGCAAGAGATTGTTTGGCATTCGCTTGCTGGATAGGCGATTTAAGCTCAGGCTTTTCCCAAACAAACTGCCCGAACGCCAGACGCCGGATTTCCGTGCAAAGTTACTAGGATGCAGCGCATCATTTCTTACAATGGCTGCTGCTTTCATGTTATTGCATTTATTTTTATTTAAAATTCCGCAACTTGACATTATCTGACCGATGAATCGTTCGAAGACGGATGAGGAAGCATAGACAGACCAACTTACGGAGCGAAGTCTGTTGTTGCTTCCTCATCTGTCGTAGAAGCTCAATTACAAGCCGTGAAGAAAAAAAAATAATGTGCGTCACATTCGGCGAGCAGTACCGCTTTAGGAGTATCGGCTACGCTCAAATTATTAAATGAACGGCTGTCGAGATTGAAGCGCATTATAAAGAGGACTAATCGTGTCTCTTACCACTGCACGGTCTCGATGATGAGCTACTGAACGCCATACGCCTTCTCTTGACGAAACCATCGTAACAGGATGCGCCAGTAATGTCGACAGAAGAAGTCAAATGTCGACAAAGAAGTCAAGTACGATTCCCAGCCCATGATCTATTACGTGATTAAGATTTATCAAGCGACATTTAGAAAGCCTTCGGATGAAAGAGTAATGACAGGCCGTGATGACCGAACTGCAGACAATCGGAAAGCGTTTTCTGAATTTATTCGATAGGAGAAATCATTATTCGATGCAATGGCGGTATGACTATATCAGACTAAGGTTCGTGTTGCACTTCGCAAGCGTCAACAAGAGCAAAGGAGGGCGTGAAGCTATCATACGTACCATGGTACATTGGGGTAGAGCAGCAAATTGTTTTTAAAAAACGATTCAACAAAGTGTACAAATAAAGCAACCTGGCTTTATATTCCTTGGGTGCAACATAAGAGACGCTAATTTTATTATTCATTCATCTTTCTTAAACAAATTGATTTGTGGTGCCGGTATATGTACCTCAGCTTTTTGGTAAACGTACCTCATGACAAGAATGACGTCGAATTTCACTTGCTTTAAAACCGCTTATGTTTTTTAACATCATAAATACGCTTACCATCGACCACGTCGCGGTTATTTTAATCAAGACGGTGCTGAAATTGACCCATATGTTCGTTTCTGATGGGGTATTCAGTGATGCCTTCAACAAGTTGTCAATTAACAAACCGTCATGAGCGATATCATCTATAGTTTTAGATAAGAGTTTGCATCGGTCATGCAAACTTAAATAAAAATGATTAGACCATAAGCAAAATTTAAAGTTGACTTCAAAGCATTATAGTATGTGAGACCCTCGTGGGGCGACCGACGCTAATCAATTGAACGGTTCGCCGTTCTAAGCGCCAACAAATCTACTTCAATGGTCTTGACCTTCTTCTGGCGGGCTTCGGCTTCCAGAGGCTTGTAGTCGTGTACACTTGCGAAAACGGTTTGTCTTCATCGCGGCACATTGCATCTTCACATTTCGTATTCGCACGGCTGTCGTCGAATGTCCTCGCTCTCTGGCCAACTTCATTCACTATTCGTCGACAAAGGTTCCTCTCTCGCCCAACGATTCCGATTCCTTTTCTTGGATCTTAATAAATTGCGCATGTAACTCAACAAGCTCAAGAGGTACCTTGTCCTTCTCGTCTTTGGCCGAGTGAAATATACCATACGAGTGCACAATAAAAGTCATTGGCAATGTCTCTCGACACTGCAGGACTGCAAACGTCGGACCAATCCGCACGATGTTTCGACCACTGCGCCATATCGCAGCTCTACTGCGTCATATCTTGCTTAAAATTATCCTTGGATTTTGTAATTTCGACCATTTCTTCAAAATAAGTCTCGTCTTAAGTATCACGAACCAAATGGCACAATGTACCGTAGTGTCTGCAATCAATGCAGTGTCGAGTCGAAATCCATTCCAAGCTTGGTGTCCCTTGCCCCTGCATCACTGTGCGTCGTGTAATGAAAAACCGTAAGAGTTAATCAAATTGTCATGGATCCTGTTGCGAAATCCCCAGCGGGCTTTGGATACTTGACAAAAATCTACATTATTTTGAATGGGAGACCAAAAAGCAATGGCACGGTGCCGGATACGGAAACATTCATGGTCAAGACGTACTGTGAACCAAACAAGGCTGCTGCCAAAGCGGCCACTCATGAAGTCATCGAGGCGGACATTGCAGTCTCGCACGAGTTCCAGATTCTAAAAACGCAGTATGACCGCTTTTGGGCGGTTCTTTGTAGAGCTAGGAGAACTTTCGAATCCAAAGGCTTGCCATTTTCCTAAAAATCGAGTACCACGAGGCGATTAGGAAAGTACTTTTGACGTTCTTTAACGGATTTGTGCTACATCCGCTACTGCGTGATGCGGCCTGCTTGAAAGATTTTCGGCGGTCCTATAGGTCAGCTCCATTACTTTTAAAAGAATCGGCAAAAGGTTATGTATAACACGGACGAGCACAACACGTCGATCAAGTCTCTACATTTAGAGCTCAAGAGAGCTCAGATCCGTACTAAAGCAAACGCTCTTGTCGACCGTCAGAAACAACAGTTACAGCGTATGGCCTGGCAAATTGCTCGTGCGGAAAAGTAGCGTAAGCGCGAAGCAGCGGAGAATATTCGACGGGAACATACGGCGTTTCATTTTAAGGCCTTTAAAGGCTCGAAAAGAGACGCAAGCGGAGCGAATACAGCGAGAAAAATTTACATTATGAGAAGCAGTCGAGTCGACGCGCATTCTGTTATTTGACGTCGTGCGCGCGACAATAGTGCTACCGACGGCCAAGTGTAAAGGGGCGGAAGTACACTTGGCACTCTGTCTGGTCAGTTCGAGCTGCTTCGAACACAAAGTGGCTCATTGTATCATTTATAACTTGAGACGAATCTCGAGCTCTTTCTTTATTATTTCATTTGAGTAGTTGGATCGTGCAACTTTCGATACGCATCATTAATGCGCTCAAGTGTCTCTTGATCTTCGATTTCGTCAGGTCCATAGACCTTCACTTGATCTTGTATTGCGCAGCAATTTCTTCAGGCGTTGCGTCTTTCGATACACTGAAGACGTCGTAACTCTCTCAAACCAAAAAAAAATAGCGATTTGCAGATCCACGACGCTGGTGAAAGATATCCGCGACATTGTGATGGCTCTAGTAGAAGTGCAATAATTCATAGCGACAACAGCGCTGCTGTGTATTGCCATAGCCAACGAGACAGGTTCTTGAATCTTGTAGCTTAAACGGACGACAAAAGAGTAAACCGCATATCTGGCAATAGTGAGAACGTGGTTTTGGAAATCTAAGCGCGGCTCTGTGGTCCATTATCTCGTTACTAACGTTGTCGGAAACCCAGAGCTTTTCAGGACCCGCGACGTCTAAAGCCATGTTGTCTCTGGGAATCGTATTTGACTTCTGTGTCAACATTTGATTTCTGTTGTCGACATTACTGGCGCATACTGTAAAGGTGGTTTCATCAAGAGAAGGCGTATAGCATTTAGGAGCGCTAAGAGACACGTTTAGCCCTTTTGAGAATGATCTATAATCTCGACAGCCTTCCATTCAAAAATTTAAGCATTGCCGATACCCATAATGCTCTGCACGATACAATTTTGCCACGCTCTGGGCTAGCTTTGCCTCATTCTCTCGCATACAAGACATTATAAACTTTACACACGGCAACTAACTTTGAAGATACTTTAGCGAAGCTTCCAGTTGTTGTGAAATACAAGCTGTCTGCTTTACCCGTAATGCTATCATTTTGGGAGTGACCAAGTCGCACTGAACTCACTTCATTTGCCACGGAAAATACTACGATATTGCGCATCCTTTCTTACAATCTATCATTAAAATTTTATTCAAATTTTCCGCAAGTTGAAGTTATATATCCGAAGAATCGTTCGAAGACGGATGGGGAAGCTTACTTAGCGAAGCTGTTTATGCTTTCTCATCCGTCGTGGAAGCCTCGTTGCAAGCCGTAAAAAGAAATACAACGTGCCATCCAGCTGGCGAGCAACACCGTACCGAAGAAGAAATATGTGAAGTCAAGGAGCGCTTTTTCCATACATTGCGCAGCTCGATTCTAAACATCCACAAGTCATGCAGCGTATCTCAAGCGCTTAGCGCCTTCGAATCATCATGGACGAAATGAATTGGGGGTTTGGCAAGAGGTTATTTGGCATTCGTCGGATTGATAGCGTGTTTCAGCTCAGGCTTTACCTAAGCAAGACCAGACGCCGTATTTTCGTGGGGTACCAGTAAACCCTCTTCGGTACATTTTGCAACGCCTTCATCAGCCATAAAGCGTCGTTTACAGCCCGATGGTCCACCCGTTCCATCCCCAGCTGCCCCGTGCTCACTCGGTGACAGCCACTTTAACGACTTTAAAGCCTGGCTTTTTAGACAGAGTGCCTTCGGACGTCGCGGTTCTTGAAAAGCTCCGGGTTTCCGAAAACGTTAGTAACGAGTGCATGGACTGCAGAGCCACGTTTAGATTTAAAAAATCACGTCCTCACCATTGTCAGGTATGCGGTTTACTCGTTTTCGTTCGTTTGAGCCACAAGATTTAAGTGCCTGTCTCGTTTGGCGATGCCAATACACAGCAGCGCTGTTGCCACAACTGTATCACTACGCTTCCAGTGGAGCCATTACAACGCCCGCGGATATCTTTGTCCAGCGTTGTGAACCTCTAAATCGGCCTTCTTTGGGTCAAAAGAGCTACAACGACTTGGGTGTATCGAAAGACGAAACACCTGAAGAAATTGCAGCCCAATACAAGATCTAGCTACGGCCTATGAACCTGACGAAATCGAAGATCAAATAACACTTGAGCGCATTACTGATGCATATTGAAATTATAGGATTAAACTGCTCGAAACGCAATTATTTTCGAAAGGTACTCGCGATTCGTCTAAAGTTCCAAATGATAAAACGAGCCACTTTGTGTTCGAAACAGCTCGAACTGACCAGACAGAGTGCCAAGTGTACTTCCGTCCCTTTACACTTGGCCGTCGGTAGCACTATTGTCGACGATGTACCCGTAGTGTCTGCAATCAATGCATTGTCGAGTCGAAACCCATTCCAAGCTTGGTGTCCCATGCCGCTGCGTCACTGTACGTCGTGTAATGAAAACCTATCAGAGTTTATCAAACTGTCATTGTTCCTCTTGCGAAGTTTTCAACGGGCTTTGAGTACTTGACAAAACTCTACATTTCTGTGAACCGGAGAGCAAAAGGCAATGGCACGATGCCGGATACGGAAATGTTATGGTCAAGGCGTACTGTGTACCAAACAAGGCTGCTGCCAAAGCGGCCTCTCATGAAGTCATCTAGTTGGACCTTGCACTCTCGCACGAGTTCCAGATTCTAGAAAAAANAAAAAAATAGCGATTTGCAGATCCACGACGCTGGTGAAAGATATCCGCGACATTGTGATGGCTCTAGTAGAAGTGCCATAATTCATAGCGACAACAGCGCTGCTGTGTATTGCCATAGCCAACGAGACAGGTTCTTGAATCTTGTAGCTTAAACGGACGACAAAAGAGTAAACCGCATATCTGGCAATAGTGAGAACGTGGTTTTGGAAATCTAAGCGCGGCTCTGTGGTCCATTATCTCGTTACTAACGTTGTCGGAAACCCAGAGCTTTTCAGGACCCGCGACGTCTAAAGCCATGTTGTCTCTGGGAATCGTATTTGACTTCTGTGTCAACATTTGATTTCTGTTGTCGACATTACTGGCGCATACTGTAAAGGTGGTTTCATCAAGAGAAGGCGTATAGCATTTAGGAGCGCTAAGAGACACGTTTAGCCCTCTTGAGAATGATCTATAATCTCGACAGCCTTCCATTCAAAAATTTAAGCATTGCCGATACCCATAATGCTCTGCACGATACAATTTTGCCACGCTCTGGGCTAGCTTTGCCTCATTCTCTCGCATACAAGACATTATAAACTTTACACACGGCAACTAACTTTGAAGATACTTTAGCGAAGCTTCCAGTTGTTGTGAAATACAAGCTGTCTGCTTTACCCGTAATGCTATCATTTTGGGAGTGACCAAGTCGCACTGAACGCACTTCATTTGCCACGGAAAATACTACGATATTGCGCATCATTTCTTACAATCTATCATTAAAATTTTATTCAAATTTTCCGCAAGTTGAAGTTATATATCCGAAGAATCGTTCGAAGACGGATGGGGAAGCTTACTAAGCGAAGCTGTATATGCTTTCTCATCCGTCGTGGAAGCCTCGTTACAAGCCGTAAAAAGAAATACAACGTGCCATCCAGCTGGCGAGCAACACCGTACGAAGAAGAAATACGTGAAGTCAAGGAGCGCTTTTTCCATACATTGCGCAGCTCGATTCTAAACATCCACAAGTCATGCAGCGTATCTCAAGCGCTTAGCGCCTTCGAATAATCATGGACGAAATGAATTGGGGGCTTGGCAAGAGGTTATTTGGCATTCGTCGGATTGATAGCGTGTTTCAGCTCAGGCTTTACCTAAGCAAGACCAGACGCCGTATTTTCGTGGGGTACCAGTAAACCCTCTTCGGTACATTTTGCAACGCCTTCATCAGCCACAAAGCGTCGTTTACAACCCGATGGTCCACCCATTCCATCCCCAGCTGCCCCGTGCTCACTCGGTGACAGCCACTTTAACGACTTTAAAGCCTGGCTTTTTAGACAGAGTGCCTTCGGACGTCGCGGTTCTTGAAAAGCTCCGCGTTCCGAAAACGTTAGTAACGAGTGCATGGACTGCAGAGCCACGTTTAGATTTAAAAAATCACGTCCTCACCATTGTCAGGTATGCGGTTTACTCGTTTTCGTTCGTTTGAGCCACAAGATTTAAGTGCCTGTCTCGTATGGCGATGCCAATACACAGCAGCGCTGTTGCCACAACTGTATCACTACGCTTCCAGTGGAGCCATTACAACGCCCGCGGATATCTTTGTCCAGCGTTGTGAACCTCTAAATCGGCCTTCTTTGGGTCAAAAGAGCTACAACGACTTGAGTGTATCGAAAGACGAAACACCTGAAGAAATTGCAGCCCAATACAAGATCTAGCTACGGCCTATGAACCTGACGAAATCGAAGATCAAATAACACTTGAGCGCATTACTGATGCATATTGAAATTATAGGATTAAACTTGTCCCATTCCGCTGCGTCACTGTACGTCGTGTAATAAAACCTATCAGAGTTTATCAAACTGTCATGGTTCCTCTTGCGAAGTTTTCAACGGGCTTTGAGTACTTGACAAAACTCTACATTTCTGTGAACTGAAGAGCAAAAGGCAATGGCACGATGCCGGATACGGAAATGTTATAGTCAAGGCGTACTGTGTACCAAACAAGGCTGCTGCCAAAGCGGCATCTCATGAAGTCATCTAGCTGGACCTTGCACTCTCGCACGAGTTCCAGATTCTAGAAAAAACGCAGTATGACGGGTTTTGAGTGGCTCTTTGGAGAGCTAGAAGAACTTTCGAATCCAAAGGCGTTGCCATTTTCCCGAAAATCGGGTACCACGAAGCGAACAGGAAAGTGCTTATGACGTTCTTTAACGGGTGTGTGCTACGCCCGCTACTGCGTGATGCGGACTGCTTAAAAGATTTTCGGCGGTCCTCGAGGTCCGCTCCATTACTTTTAAAAGATTCGCCAAAAGGTTACGTGTAACACGGACGAGTACAACACGTCGATCAAGTCTATACGGTCAGAACTCGAGAAAGCTCAGATCCGTACCAAAAAAACGCTCTTGTCGACCATCAGAAGCAACATAAACAGCGTCTGGTGCGACAAATTGCTCGTGCGGAAAAGCTGCGTAATCGCGAACCTGCGCATAATATTCGACGAGAACAAGCGACGTTTCATTTTGAGGCCTTGAAGGCTCGAAAAGAGACGCAAACGGAGCGAATAAAGAGAAAAAATAACGAAATGAAAAGCAGTCGAGTACGACGCACATTCTGTTATTTGACGTCGCACGCGGCCAATCGGCTCGTAATACTGAAGACGAGACCTATTTTTAAGAAATGGGCGAGCTTACGAATCCAAGGATAATTTCAAGCAAGATACGACGCAGTAGAACTGCGATATGGCGCAGAGGTCGAAACATCGTGCTGATTGGTCCGAGGCCTGCAATCCTGCAATGTCGAGAGACATTGCCAATGAATTTAACTGTGCACTCGTATGGTATATTTCACTCGACCAAAGACGTGAACGACGAGGTACCTCCTGATCTTGTGGGGTTACATGCGCAATTTATTAAGATCCAAGAAAAGGAACCCGAATCGTTGGGCGAAAAAGGAAATTTTGTCGACGAAGAGAGAATGAAGGTGGTCAAAGAGCGAGGACATTGGACGAGTGGCCGTGCGAATACGAAATGCGAAGATGCAATGTGCCGCGTGAAGACGCACGGTGCTAGCAAGAGCACGTATTCGTGCCTCTGGTAGCCGAAGCCCGCCAGAAGAAGGTCAAGACCATTGAAGCAGACTTGTTGACTAAGACTACGGATGAGATCACTCATGACGGTTCGTAAATTGACAACAGCATACCGAAAAGGGAGTGATTATAACAATTCCCTAATATTAACCTCCTTTTATCTTTTCTTATTGGAAACAACAGTTACTTAAAAGTAAATATGTAACAGTACAACCCGTTACAGACTACTGATGACTTCATTCATGACGGATCGTAAATTGCAACAGCATACGGGTTGACTCCATTTAGAAGAAACTGATTAGCAGGGATTGACAAGATACGACGCATGTCAAATGTGACATTGTCAGTGGGCCGTTCTGGGTCACGAAGTCGAATTCTGTGTCGCAAAGGTTGCGGCAGGACAGGAGGCGTGACGATATCATAAAGACGGTATTCAATATGCGTTGCAGAAGCACTGACTTTCAGTAGGAGGATATACTGAATGCCAGAATATTCGCACCACCAACGTGCAGCTCGCTCAAGACTTGCCCATGGTTGCCATCGTCCAACTTCAACTGCAAATGTCACCCAATCGGCAATAGTTCGAGGTACTGGCGGAGGCGTTCGGTTTGGAGTTGACCGTTTCGGACCAAATGTCGCATCAGTCTCCTTCTTTGGGAAGCCGGCCCGGCTCGCTGTCATTGAGCCTCCCATTGCAATTTCGCGCGAATTTCCGGTAGCAGCCACGAAATGTATGGTAAACTGTAGTGACGTGCTTTCATGTACTCTAGTTGGCAGATCCACAATAAAAATCTGTCCTTTATCGTTGAGGTCCAAAAATCGGAGCGCAACTTGCAGTCCTTCACCATCACCAATATACTTGTTGAAGGCATCACTAGATACCGCATCGCAAACGAGATATGGATCGATTTCAGCGCCGCCTCGATCAAAATGTCCTGCGACTTGATCGATTCTAAGTGCATTCATTATGTTAGAAATCTCATTAGCAGTTTTAGAAGGCGTAAAATTCGACGTCATGCTTGTATTAGCACCCGAAGCCTCTTGATTAAATCCGGATACTCTTGGTCGCTTGGGTATCGAACCATAACAGTACGAATCCCCGTCGCCCAAATTTGAGACACTCCTAGGAAATACAAAAGTGTATGATGCTTTTGTTGCGCTGGTTGCTAAAGGCATGATTTTTCGATTGCTTTTTTATTTATATTCGGGGTGTTGCTACTGCTGGGGTTTCAAATAGTGATGTCGTACTTCCGCTATTGGCTGTTATATATCAAATTTGTTGAAGTTACCGTATTAACGATGTTCTGCTGCCATAATCTGCATAATTATTTCTTATGCAGCCTTTAAGTATCATATTCAGCATAAATATAATGATGCCAGCAGAACATCGATGAAAAAGCAAATTTATAAAATATGGTATATTTTATGTAGCATAATGTATGATGCTTCGAATTGTTCCAGCAGAACCTCGTTGAAAAAGGAACTTCAACGTTTTTTTATTTACCGCCTAGCGGCAATAACGACATTACAATTTGAAACCCCAGCAGCAGCAACACCTCAAGATAATACTGCCGCGCGCATACAAGTGAAAAAGCAACGAAAAAATATTTCTATGGCAATCAGCGCATGAGTGTCAAATTCTGGCGCTAGAAATCGTACTGGGATAGGTCGAAACCTAGACGACCAAGAATCAGGTGTAAGGACAAGTGTGACGTCGTTGTGGTGATTGCTTGAGGCAATAAGTTTTTGTTGCAATTTTTCACGTATATGTGGCAGTATAATCTTGGGGTGTTGCTGCTGCTGGAGTTTTAAATTGTAGTGTCGTAATTACTTTTAGGCTAATACTAAGAGATCTTTGAAGTTGCTTTATCATCGACGTTCTGCTGGCATAATTCGCAGAATCATACTTGATACAGCACAAACGGGTTTCTTGACGCGTGTGTTGTAGCTCTATGTAATAATAGGCGTTCCTGTTGCTAATACTCGCTTCATTCTTAAAAAAAAAATGATTATAATATTGCAAAACAACAACAAATGTCTAATGACAAAGTCAGATTAGTCGTAAAGATCGGCTGGCGTAAATCGGGCAAATTGCATCAGAGATTCTCCGGCCTGATAACTTTGAGTATTTTACACTCAAGCAAGATGGAAGTAAGAAATGACTCATGTTAAATTGTACCAGATATAGCATACCGTTGTCTAAAATATTGCCATTAACAACTGCCTTGAAAATGAATTCTCCTGTCGTATAACTACAGAAATCCCTTTCGTGATTGCAGTTCCGGTCATTACTTAAAACGTTTAATGTTTCTAAAAAATTATAGTTGTTCAACCTTTTTAAATTTTATTTGATATGTAAGAAAAATCAAAAAAGGCGATTATGACTTCAATTATTTTGCACTGATAAATAAAATTAATTGTTTTTATAGAACAGAATTTATTGAAAAAAAAA
>NC_090621.1:1997088-2015979 GCF_004359215.1 Bremia lactucae
CAGGAGGACTACCCAGGAGCCTGGCCAGGGCTTGTTCACCAAGTCCTTGCGCCGTTGGCCCTGCCACCTCCCGATGATGTTCGGAGAGGTGGGGAAAATGAGCCCAATCAATTCTGAGGCTCATCCTCACGTACACACGCAGAGATGCGGGTCGTGGGAAGTATTTCAAGTGCTACCAAGTGTAGGCGGGCACGCCGTAATGCGGCCACGCTCTACTTAGGCACACACCCTAGCACTGCGAGGAAGCGGTTAAACCTGCTTCTCTTGCGTGCAGTGAGGTAGTTGTGGTGGGCGCGTTAGCGACCTCACCCAACACACTAAGAACTCTGGTTAAGTGTCGTCACGGGAGCGGTAATCCGTCTCCTCGTGCGCACTTACCAAGTAGGAAGAAGTTTTCAGACTGATCTATATTTAATAAAATTAAATACAAATACCTATTTTAACCAATCAAAGTGTTATCTCTATAGATATCATTTAATATGTATTGCGAGCGTATCTTTATAGATACCTCGCGTAACGGATGACGCTAGACGTCATCACGGATGACGCTGGGCGTCATCACTCCTAATGTGAATGCACCCATGTGCATCACATCCACAAGGGTTGGTCACAAATGTGCACCACACCCGAGTGCTGGGTCTAATTACTATTATTTAGAAACTGACCATCCCCTTAAGTACACCAAATGTACTTAACGGGGACTGTGTAACATTAGGGCAACTTTAGCCCGTTACATTGCATCTTCACATTTCGTATTCGCACGGCTTCTCGTCCAATGTCCTCACTCTTTGGCCAACTTCATTCAGTATTCGTCGACAAAGTACAAGAGCCACCCAAAAGCGGTCATACTGCGTTTTTTTAGAATCTGGAAACTCGTGCGAGAGTGCAAGGTCCGACTCGATGACTTCATGAGAGGCCCTTTGGCAGCAGCCTTGTTTGGTTCACAGTACGTCTTGACCATGAACGTTTCCGTGTCCGGCATCGTGCCATTGCCTTTTGCTCGACAGTTCACAGAAATATAGATCTTTGTCAAGTCCGTTGGGGACTTCGCAACAGGATCCATGAGAGTTTGATAAACTCTGACAGGTTTTCATTACACGACGTACAGTGACGCAGGGGCATGGGACACCAAGCTTGGAATGGGTTTCGACTCGACACTGCATTGATTGCAGACGCTACGGGTACACCGTCGACAATGGTGCTACCGACAGCCAAGTGTAAATGGACGGAAAACAAGTCGCACTGAACGCACTTCATTTGCAACGGAAAATGCTAAGATTTTGCGCATCCTTTTTTACAATCTATCATTAAAATTTTATTTAATTTTTCCGCAAGTTGACGTTATTTATCCGAAGAATCGTTCGAAGACAAATGGGGAAGCTTACTGAGCTAAGTCTGTTAATGCTTTCTCATTCGTCGTGGAAGCCTCGTTGCAAGCCGTAAAAAGAAATACAACGTGCCATCCAGCTGGCGAGCAGCACCGTACCGAAGAAGAAATGCGTGAAGTCAAGGAGCGCTTTTTCCATACATTGCGCACTTCGATTCTAAACATCCACAAGTCATGCAGCGTATCTCAAGCGCGTAGCGCCTTCGAATCATCATGGACGAAATGAATCGGGGGCTTGGCAAGAGGTTATTCGGCATTCGTCTGATTGATAGCGTGTTTTAGCTCAGGCATTACCTAAGCAAGACCAGACGCCGTATTTTCGTGGGGTACCACTAAATCCTCTTCGGTACAATTTGCAACGCCTTCAGCAGCCCCAGAGCGTCGTTTAAAGCCGGATGGTTCACCTGTTCCGCCCCCAGCTGCCCCGTGCTCACTCGGTGACAGACGCTTAAACGAATTTAAAGCCTGGCTTTTTAGACAGCGTGCCTTCGGACGTCGCGGTTCTTGAAAAGCTCGGCGTTTCCGAAAACGTTAGTAACGAGTGCATGGACTGCAAAGCCGCGCTAAGATTTCCAAAATCACGTCCTTACCATTGTCAGATATGCGGTCTACTCATTTGTTGTTCGTTTGAGCCACAAGGTTTAAGTACCTGTCTCGTTTGGCGATGCCAATACACAGCAGCGCTGTTGCCACAACTGTATCACTACGCTTCCAGTGGAGCCATTACAACGCCCGCGGATATCTTTGTCCAGCGTTGTGAACCTCTAAATCGGCCTTCTTTGGGTCAAAAGAGCTACAACGCCTTGGGTGTATCGAAAGACGCAACACCTGAAGAAATTGCAGCCCAATACAAGATCTAGTTACGGCCTATGAACCTGACGAAATCGAAGATCAAATAACACTTGAGCGCAATACTGATGCATATTGAAATTATAGGATTAAACTGCTCGAAACGCAATGCCGCTGCGTCACTGTACGTCGTGTAATGAAAACCTATCAGAGTTTATCAAACTGTCATTGTTCCTCTTGCGAAGTTTTCAACGGGCTTTGAGTACTTGACAAAACTCTACATTTCTGTGAACTGGAGAGCAAAAGGCAATGGCACGATGCCGGATACGGAAATGTTATGGTCAAGGCGTACTGTGTACCAAACAAGGCTGCTGCCAAAGCGGCATCTCATGAAGTCATCTAGTTGGACCTTGCACTCTCGCACGAGTTCCAGATTCTAGAAAAAAACGCAGTATGACGGGTTTTGAGTGGCTCTTCGGAGAGCTAGAAGAACTTTCGAATCCAAAGGCGTTGCCATTTTCCCGAAAATCGGGTACCACGAAGCGAACAGGAAAGTTCTTTTGACGTTCTTTAATGGGTGTGTGCTACGCCCGCTACTGCGTGATGCGGACTGCTTAAAAGATTTTCGGCGGTCCTTGTAACGGGGCACTGCGACTAGTACTGTTTCAGTACAAGTCCACTTCACACTGCTTCAGATGTGAGTGGTGCCTCTCGTTATTTCACGTGCACTAGTACGTGCAAAGGAAGACTTCTCTTTAAGGCAACTAGCTTGAGAATGAGAATGAGAACTGGATTAATATAAATAAGTAACTCTTCTTTCTATCTGTTAACTCTAACTTAATTATAAACTAATACTAAGCCATGCAATTGAGATCTTATCTTATCTTATCTGTCTCTCTTTTGTTTACATCTACAGTTGATTAGTCTGCGGATAAATAGATATAATAACCTATATCTATTTATGGATAAGACTTCTAAACATTACTATTTAAAGAAATATCCTTCAAATATTATCTACCTGTTAGATAATATAATAATTAAAAACCTTCAAGTGTTATTTTCTATAAACGATACCCTTCGTTACACATACAGTGAAAATATATTACATGACGTTTTTATTATATACAGATGGGGAGGATGTTGGGCTAAACCAAAAGGCCATTTACAATTGGCGTAGCAGGTGACATATTGTAGTCATCTCCAATGGGAGAAGGAGGTGACTTATTCCCCACAGTAGACGCATTAGCGTCTACTGAAACATTTGCATTATAGCAGCTGCACGGATACGTGCAGCTGCCAGCTTAGCGGCCTCACGGCTACGCGCACGGACTAATTAGTCGACATGCGCAAACGAATTGATTTTTGAAAAAAATCACTAATGCGTTAAAATTAAAAAAAATCATTAAAAAAACAATAATACAAAAACTATAGGGAAAGGCATAACAAAATTTCTCTGTCACTTCACAATAATAAGTATTGTGACTGCTGGTTAAGAGGGGGGTGATGTAACGGGGTGTCCCGTTACATAAGTATTGTTTCCTAAAAGAATAATAATTAATATTTGGTTCTATGAAAGGAAGTAATCAAACAAGTACAAATAGTTATCTTTATTAATTATTGGACTTAATAGTTCCAATATTACCAAATTTGGTATTATTGACGCAGTAAGACGTTAGTTTAATTATTAGATTAATTTAATTTAAAGTAACCCCGCCAATCGCCACAGAGCATGATTGTGCGGTGCGCAAGTAGGCGCCATAATTAGTTATTAATATAATAAAATCAGTAATAGATAGAAGATCGTAACGAGCAAACTTCATATATTAATACACTTTTACATTTTCTCTATTCTAAAGCCTTAGTCTAGACCCTACAAGCTATCCCCTTAGCTTTATAGAAACGTCCCTCTCTACGTCGTGTACGTAAAGTTTCGAGGCACCTCGCCTTCACTGTAATCAGTGTAGGTTGGCTAGTACTGTTATCATTACTAGCGAAAAGTGCCCCGTTACACGTTGTCTTTTGCTTCAATATTACCTGATTTGGTAATATTGGAAATATTAAGCTAAAATTATAAGATGATAATAATTTTAAGGTCCAAGTCGGCGTCATCGCCCGACTCAGTGGCTACTGAAAAGGCCACCGGATCACCCGGGGCATAGTCCGTTAAACTTTAGGGTTCTAACGTGACAACCAAAGAGGTGATGACGTGGTTGTTCGACACGTCGGACCTCTTTGGTGGGGAGTCATCTGATGATGACTCCACAGTCACTTACAACTCGGATGATGTCAGCATGCGTCACCAGGATGATAACTCCGGTGTGTTACACCGGACTTGCCCTTCAATTGATAATTAGTTAATTTTTGAATTTCTAATCATATACACCTTTTTGGTGCACAGGACAAGACCACCTACCATTATACTTTGGAGGATTTGTCGGCCCCGGATATCGAACCCGCGACCTGCCGGTCCTAGAGTGAGTTGCGTACCACTACTACACCAGGATCAGTAGGATTATTACTCTGTTAATGTCAGAATGCCTCACCAGGAACGAAGCAATCGTCAAGGCCGCTTCGATCAGCATACTACTGGTGGTGCTAGTATGCGTCACCAGGGACGAAGTGATTTTAGGAATCGCTCCGAAAGTAATGTTGGCGTTAACGTTAACATGAACCATTGGGAGAGGGACCGCACTACTTTGCCGTTTGTTCCCGAAAAAAAGCCTTTGTTGCCCTCTAGAGCAACCTAACTTGTTAGTCTGGTATGACCAACGATCGATATAATATCCGGTTGTTCGACTCATCCACTCGTCCTGGTGAGGATGAAACGGAATTCTGCATCGATGCCTTATTCCGGCATCGGTGGTACACTTGTAAGCAGGCGAAGGATGTCACTCCTTTGTTCCAAGCTTGGGTAGGATTTGTACAGAATGTGCAACGCATCGGCCGCGAGGTCTGGCTTGACAAACTGGGTGTTTTCCGTGAACGATTAATAAAAACGGACCGTAGTCGGTGCACGCTACAAGCTGGACCGCTTGTCTAAAGAGTCAGGGTTCCTTGACTCTCGCGGAGGGATTCATGTCAATGCTGTTTTTATGGTGCAGGTCATGCCCCTAAAGAGGCACACTCCCTTAAGGATCCTCATTAGAGGACGCTTATCTCTTGTGAGATGCACGGAGGGATTGAGAACCTCCAATCCTTTTATGAGCGCGCGAAGCGCTCGTTTTCTGATTGGACCCTCTGTCGAGGAGGATGGGTCTCGTCGTGCTGTCGAACGACCCGGAACGACCATTATCAGTTGGGAACGAGGCTCCCAACTATCACGCGAGGGTGGATATCCTCGTTAACGAACGGGTCAGCTTGTATAACTCGAATTCCTCTCACCTCACCGTGGTTCGAGATGCGTTCAACAAGAAAACGCTTTTCACCACTCGAACCCGTCAATGTCGATGGGGAGGGAAAATCGGGTTCGCCTCGTTCTACAAACCCGAGTCAACATCGTGATTTGGATCACACCCTCCATTATTTTCGGGAGGTCATTGATCACGAGCGATCCCGTCGCCTCGAGTTTGCGATGACGGTCGATAATGTTTATCGTGACCAATTAAAAATTTGTACGCAAATTGCGACTGGTCAATTGGCGAATGAAAGGACACATCAGTTCCTTCAAACGAGCTGGTGACAGCTCGTCAGAAGATATCTTCCTTGGAGGAAAGAGTGGATCGTCTGGTTCAAGATAATCAGACTCGGTGCCAAGACAAAAAGGCTTTGGCGGATGCCCTTGGCCGTTCCGGTGTAATCCGGAATCGGAAGAAGCCTCGTTCTGATGGCACAAGCGGAGGCGCCCAACATAAACCGTAGGATGCGTACACATACTACGAGGCAGCCCGATCGTGTAAGCATTGCCTTGGCGATGTAGTACACGAAACGGGCCGATATACCTGCGCTTTATTACTGCCTACATTCGTCATTACATTTTTTGGTAGGTTTACCGTAGACAGTAGGACTAGGTCGTTGACATTAAATGAAGAATGTTTGCACTTCCATTTTTGTCAGAGTTCCGTTTCTGTCAGTCCACCGCATCTGCGTTGAAATCCTGTACGAAAAGCCAGCAGGTATTCACCTGCAGGCTCAGTTTTTTTTATCGTCAGTGCGACCGGTGCGCACTGCGAAGATTTCATTCTCCTCATTAGTGAGAGCATTTTGTTCTGACTAACATCATTGTCATCGATGCGGTGTATTTCGGCATCGTTATCAAAGTCAATAATAGCATTTTTGTTACTACTGAGTTTGTCCACTTCAATGTTGACTGAATCAACATTGTTATCATTCGCGTTGACCCTACGGTCAATGCGTGATGAGCAAGACCTAGAAGGTACTTTGCTCAAGCGAGTCCCCCCCTTGAAATAAAGCCACTTTTAAACAGGCTGGGTTAATGTGGATAACGTAAGCCATTCACGTAAAACCATGTATGCTTCGTAAAACCATGTATGCTTCGTAAAACCATGTATGCTTCTAGGAGCATGCACTGAATTGTTTATGGCAAACTCCACAATCGACAAGAACTCGCTCCAACTTGCGAAAAAGTGGACGTATTCTCGAACTAACTCTTCAAGGATACAATTTGCACGTTCTGTCGGATTATCATTTTCAAAATGGTCAGAAGTTGACATTTTCAACTGTGTTCCAAGGGATTTGACCACAGTTTGCCAGAATTCCGCTGTGAATCTGGGGCCTCGATCTGAGACCCGTTCACGTGTTAGCCCATGGAGTTTGAATACCGTGTCGATAAATACACGGGCACAACCCGGAGCCGTAATCGACTCTAGTACTGCAGCAAGATGTACCATCTTGCTGAATCGGTCTACAAAAACAAGGATTCCACTGTTTTGTGATCGTCTTCGGGAAAACCGAAGACGAAGTCCATAGATACGGACTGCCAACACTCACCGGAACAGGCAGAGGTTGTAACGGAGCACGGGATGAAGCACTGGGCTCCACCCGTTGACAAACTTCGCAAGCACGTATGGACTTGCGGACGAACTCATACTGGCGCGCCCATAGAAGTCGCAACTTACCGTGAGATAAGTCTTCTCACGTTCACGATGCTCATTTATTGGAGCATCGTGACGCCCATACATTATGCGTACAAACAAATCATTATGGGTAGGGATGACGACACGAGGTGGGTCGCTAGCAATGCCCGTGCATACAGTAAACCATTGCGTGTTGTGTATCGATCTGCTGAGGATCGGTACAATTTCGCCAATCCTTTCAACGATTGTTGGGATGGATTTCTAAGATAATCAATCAGCCCTTGAAGAGCTTTATCTTTTTGATAAGCTCCTCTAACGTCGTCAAGTAATGTTGGTGATGGAACACTTATTGTTGCAACAGTGGGCTTATCCTCACTGTTGTTTTGCGAAGCCGGCTCAAAAATGGGTCCGGCGCGAAAGAGCATCAGCGACGATGATAAGTCGTCGTGAATTATATTCTACGGAGAAGTTGTACTCCGCGAAGAAAGACAACGATCTCGCCATCCTTTGCAAGAGGTGTGGACTGTTTACGGCCGACATATTTAATGGCAAGGAGTTCTTGTTATGCACTGGATAATTTTGTTCAGCTGGTTACAACTGACGCGATAAATGACAGACGACGCTCTGCGCCGTCTGTGTCGTATTGCATTAACGCACAGCCGATTGCAAAATCGCTGGCGTCACAGACCATTTGAAATGGTCTGTTTTGGTTAGCAATCGCCAGGATTGGCGATTGCCTCAAGCTTTGCTAGATACCCTCAAAGAAAAGCTGACAATCAGCCTTCCATGGCCACCTTAAAATTCTCTCCAACAATGAAGATATATGTACTGTCATTTCGGCATAATTGCGGGAATACCTTTGTAATTCCGCCGCTAAGCCGATGAAGTTTCGAAGTCCTTTTACATCGACTGGCATTGGCCAGTCGGTGATTGCCTTAATCTTTTTCGGATCATGGCGTACCCACGATGCACCCAAGAAGTGGTGTTTACTTGCGGCGAATATACACTTCTTGAGACTTGCGTAAAACTTATGCTTACGCATCGGTGCAAGAATCTTTCGGACGTATTCCAACGTCCGGCTTTCCGTAATGGCTCTGCTATGAACGAAGACGTCATTAAAATGGTGCGAAATCCCGCACCGATCTCAACAGATTGGTTACACATCTATTAAATGTCGCAGGGGCATTACTAAGTCCCTGTGACATAACTAGCCACTCACATAGCATTCCGCTTGGTGTTCTTACTGTGATGAACGGGATATCTTGTTCACGCATAAGGATCTGATAGAATTCATCCATCCAATTTATTGACGAAATAGAACTTTTTGACATATCATCTATAATTACGTCTTTTCGTGGTATCGGCGTTTGAGCCGGTACCGTTGCAGCGTTCAATAAATTAAACGCATGCACAATCCGCCATCCTCCTGTTGCTTTACGCGCACAGAAGGTCAGAGAGCTATGTTGGGAGGTCGTCTCCCTCATATGGCCCGCTGCTAAGCGATTGGCAAAGAATTCGTCGATCGCTTTTACTAGTTCACGAGGCAATGGCCACTGGTTCATGACACAGTAATTCGGACCTGGAATCATATCGATTTCGTATCGAGTGCATTTATTCTTAGGCAACTCGCACGGTAGGGATTCAGGAAATGCATCCTTCAATTCGATCAAATCTTTATATAAGGGATTTGTCTTCGAAGACTGCCAGGCTGGGGAGTACAACGTTCAATCCAAGCCTTCTCATCGAGGACATTTCCGTTCATCGATGAGCTGCTGAGAACCCGTTCGTTCTCAGGAAATGCTATTGCCGACCAAATATCGGCCACGTATTTGTCATCTGCAACAAGTATGCAGATCTGCTTGACTTAGCCACTACGCATATCACGCAAGAACCGTTTCGGTTCTAGCGTTGACATTTGAGTTATCTCCAAAGTTATCTTCGAAGGCGCTATCAGATCAGCGCCTACACTTGATCCGCTGTTTACTTAGGTATTTAATGTCTCAGTTTCCTCTTTGGAACTTACTTCCAAAGGAACCTGCGATCCTTTGACCGCAGGTTTCTAGGGTCTTTTTCTTGCACAATCTTGGGGACTATTCCCTCAAGTTCTATTTGGAAAATATCCCCCACTGCCTCTTGCTGTGGTTGTGCAACCACAGCGAGATACTCTAGGATCGACTCTCCAGTCGATCTAGAATTTTCGCATTGTCTCTAATAGACAGCGGTTTCAAATGTTCTTGAATGTTGCTTTCGAAGCAAGCATCCTTGTTTCGTACCACTCAACTTATTTGAGTGGTCGAATTTCGACGCTGGATGTGCTTGTGCACAGCCGTCGGTATCTAACTCCACAGTGTGATGGTTTTCAAACGGAGGTCTTGTGCAGTCGTGAAAACGACCGAACTACAAGTGAGGCCATCGCACTCTCTCGTACGATATTTAACACACTTGTGGACGCTCAAAGAGGTTCATCAAATGCCCCTCTGATGAACGAGAGGCAAACATCCTCAAGCCTTGATGCTGCTAATTTATACATGGCTCGTAGTTTCTGAGCCATGGTAAATTAAGGATGACATCAAATTTGTCATCCAAATTAAGTACGTTGAATTCATCATCATACTGTTCACCCTTTCACGAGTATTAAATACCAACTACACGTTTCTTTACTGTTACAGATGCGCCCGTTGCTAGGCGCACTGTCATCCTCGTTAGAGGTATATCGCGCTCAATAAATATGAGTCTGCGATCTTCTAGCGATTTGCGTCGGAAAAAATTGTTCGACGCCCTACAATTGACTAGAGACATAAGTGGCAACATATTTGCTACTATATTTGTTAAGGTGATGAGGTTAACCTCATCACCTGGGGCAGTTACACACAATGTTTGTGTGTGAGAAGCAACTTTCATCAAAAGACCTGCAAATTCTTTTGACGTTGCTGGATCAGGAGGGCGCTCCGCACCTACTGACCCCGACCGTTTTTTTGACGATCCAACTCGCCGTTGCGATTTCGCAACAGCGTCGGATCCGTGTCCTCCGATATTCCTAGCGAGAGGTCGATCGTTTCGCTCAAAATTTTCTAGACACTGGCCGTGTGGCACTACAATCATAGGCGTAGCAACCCGTTTTTTGACAACGATTACATTTTTGAAATAGTTCGTAACTTGAAGAGCAAGGTATCTCGCTCTCTATATACGAGAGGTTCATTGATTCTGGACCTCCGTTTAGCTTGCCGTCATGGAGGACGATAAGCCTCAGGGTGGACGAAAGCCTCTTTCAGGCTGAAGTCTTCGGGTTCCGCTACTGAGATCGTTTTATCAAGCGTCTCTAGTTCAAGCCGGAACAGGTGTGTCTTGATAGGACCGTCTGCAAAACTAATAATTAATACAGTTACCTGTGTTTGTGCATCTAATGGATGACTCTTACAACGTATCGTGTATGTTGGACATACGCGTGAATATCGCGCTTGTCCTGCTTCAAATCCAGGAGCTCGGCTCAGCCCTGAATTCGGCATGTGGCGGCTCAAATGTTTGACTGAGTCGGGTCTTTAAATCTCGTACGACTTAAACCTAACGTGTCGTAAAGCTTGAGCCCTAACGATATTTGGCACGTCCGGCTTCGTCGGACGTGCCAAATTTCACTTTCGTCGCATCATCATTGATGCGGCGAGCTTTAATGGCGTTGTATATTCGACAAACCATCTCAAAAGGGAGTCGCCTTCGACTGCCTTAAACTTAGGAATTTCGAACTTTAAGCTTTCGGGTCGACGTGGAAGCATCGGCCCGCTAGCAGCCTGTAAATGCTCGTGTCTCAGCAGTTCCAACTGTTAAGCACCCTGTTCTCAACACTTCCGCGTGTTGAGAGCCTTGCCGGCGAAGCAGTCTACTTTCTTAGGTTCCGTCGAATTCATGTTGTATGAATTCGGCTATAGCTGCATGTTGCCCGTCTCTTTGCAGAGCGAACAACATTGCGCTAACGGCTGGTCCACCTAGAACCGAACTCATGTGTTCGATCGCTATTCATTCAAGGTCACTCAAATGAATGAGCCTTTCGTGCGTTGCGCGATAGCCTTCTTGAGGAGATTGAAAGCTATCTCCTTCTTCATCCAACATGTCCATGACGGATGGAACGTGCGTAGGCCGTTGATTGGAGTGTTACCAGGTGTAACGGACTGTTAACAATACTAGTCAACCTATACTGATAACAGTGAAGATGGAGTGCCTCGAATACTTCACGTGCAAGACGTGCAGAGGAAGGTTCTAAGTCTTAGCTACTAAAGATAAATTCTTAGGCCTTATAATACGGAACAAGTAAAACCGTACATATATATCAAGTTTCTGACATAACGATCTTCGATCTACTGACTTTAATATGTTAATAGCCTACTAGGTAATGCGCCTCCTTGGGCAACGCCTTATCGTGTCTTGTAACGATTGGTGGGGTTGATTTAAACTTAAATCAACCAATCAATAGAAGTAATGTCGTATTGCTTCAAAAGCACCAAAATTGGTGATTTTTGAACTATTAAGTAAGATTTCAAAATTATAAATACAATGATTTGGTACTTCTATATTTATTTTCTCTCTTAAACATTAATATTTATTGTATCTCTTATAGGAAATATTACTTATGTAATGGTACATCCGTTACACAGCAGTTCTGTTGATTGGCTGATTTAAGTTTAAACCAACCCCGCCAATCGTTACTAGGCACGATTGGGCGGTGCGCAAGTAGTAGGCGCTATTCATTGTTTGATACTATATACTTAAGTCAGTTGACAGAAGATTGCTACGTAGGAACTTAATATATATGAATACAGCTTTACTTTTCAAAATTCAAGTCGTTAGTATTTACGTTTAGTATCTAATACTTCGTAGCTACCTTAAGACTTCGTCTGCACGTCATTGCACGTGAAGTATCGAGGCACTGTTATCAGTCCTAGCGAAGGCTGCTCCGTTATACCTGGTAGCACTTCGTGGTCCGTTCAAAGGCCACGCACGTTCCATCTAACATGGGCATGATGGATGTGTCGAAATATGCACAAAGAAGGTGCATAGGGTGACGTTTCAAGTTACGCGCAGAGAAGGTGCGTAATGCAACTATTCAAGATACACACAAAGAAGGCACAGTGAGTGCAAATTAAGGGCTCATTACTCACTCACACTGTCGCATGCTCTATGATGTGTCAGATACTAATGAACTCCTATTAAGTAATTTAGGACAGGCTAATTAGGGATGCACAAGTAGAATTAAGATAGTACATATTAGTTTCCCATTTACTACTTCGTTCGTAAGCTACACCATTCTAACAAGTTATGAGCCCAACTTCCAACTTACCTGCAAGTGATGTCGAACTTTCGACAACTTCTAGTCACGAAAGGGCTAGGTCGGAATCGGCAGCAACCACCTTGCACCGGTTGGGGTTCGTTTCTCAAACTTAACGCGAATCGAGTTAAATCTTTGAAGCCAGTCTTCGCGTCCAATGTCTGTGACATTGCGAATGAACGCGCTCCAGGCTTGCATCAACGAGATTTTATCTCGTTTATTGATGACACTGTACCATCGATGCTTAAGAAAAGCATCGAGATATAAATCTCCTCACCCGAAAGTTCTTCGCGCTGGTTACAAGGCCATGAAGCGTTGTCGCAATAAATAAGCGATATTAATTTGTAAGGAGTAGTCTCTTCCGACAAGCTACTGACTAGCCGTTCGGGCAAACGCCACGGGTTCTTCTCAGGGGTAAGACGAGACATGTTATCGTCTGCACTCCCCTGAGTGGTACCCACTGAAGCAAGGGTACCACAAGAACTTTTATTACGATGGCTTACGCCATCGTCATCACCACGCAAAGGGATAAGTGCGGGTGACGGCACGGAGACGGTGCTGGCGATGGCGAATAATCCTCATCGTCGGAACCAAACATGCTATAGCGAGCGCTATTAGCACGACTATCCGATTGAGCCCTCTCATTCGAAGGCTCATAGTCAGACGCCAGATGACGTTCAGGCGACTGTTTTACTCTTGTCGAGTCGGCCATTTCATCCGACTCGCATTCATAGTCGACCGCCAAAGAGGGGTCGGACTCACGTGGTGACTTACCACGTGCACCCGCAACATTTAGTGTTGCAGAAGAAAATGATACTTTGGCATACGAAATGTCTGCCGCAAGAGACAAATATGCGTCGCCCGCGGCTGTATGTACCGCAGCCGAAGGTTCCACTCTATTCGCTGACCGCATGGACCCGTTAATTATGCGATATAATTTAAAATTTTGGTTCTGACCATTTCACATCGTTTCCACTTAAGTGGTCGTATAGTGACCACTTTATTCAATGACAGTCAGAATGATTGTCGTTTAGGGGGGGGTGATGTATCGTTACATGTTATTAACACTTAAAGGTTGTTAATTAATAAAGTGTCTAAAAGGTAGATAATATTTGGGGAATATTACTATACATAGTAATATCCGGAAAGTTTATCCATCAATAGATGCAGACCATTATATCTACTTGCTCCGCGGTCCAGTCAGCACTGGACGCGCACAAAGAGAGAGAGAGCTAAGAGTGTAGGCGGGCACGTCGTAAATGCGGCCACGCTCTACTTAGACACACACCCTAGCACAGCGAGAAAGCGGTTTTGCCAGCTTCTCTTGCGTACAGTGACGTAGTGTGGTGGGCGCGTTAGCGACCTCACCCAACGCACTAAGTACTCTAGTAAAGTGTCGTCACGGGAGCGGTAATCCGGCCCCTCGTGCGCACTTACTAAGTAATAAGTAGTTGTCAGACTAATTTATATTTAATCGCATTAAATATAAATACCTAATTCTACCAATCAAAATGTCATCTCTATAGATAACACTTAATATGTATTGCGAGCGTATCTTCTAAATACCTCGCGTAACGGATGACGCTAGCCGTCATCCCTCCTAATGTGAATGCACCAATGTGCATCACATACACAAGGGTTGGTCACAAATGTGAACCACATCCGAGTGGTGGGTCTAGTTTCTTGTTTTGAGTAATTGACACCAAGTGTACTTAACGGGGACTGTGTTACATTAAGGCAACTTTAGCCCGTTACACCATTCCCCCTTAAAGAACGAATTTACATTTTAAATTCGTCAAAAAAGAGCGAGGAACTGCGAGCAGCTTTCGCACCGCTAGTTCACTTAACACTCTAGCGACCTGTGTTCACATACACGGTGCCAAAGATGCCACCGAAAAGGGGCCACGTTGGTGGGTCGTCTGCGAAGACGACCACTCAACCTCGCCCTAAGCGCACGCGCCGCGTGTTAACGCCGGCAGCGTCTAATGCCTTAGTCGAAACGCAGACAGCTACTGCTGCTGTCGCGTTAACGGGGCTAAAGGATCCATCCCAGTTTAACAGTGAGGATGCTGATCCGTCGCTTATTGTCGACTGACTACAATGAGTCGACACCGTTGCCGTCACCTCATAGTAGTGATGCGGACAACGAGCTCATGAGGAAGGACGATGGCGCATTATTGCCCATTCAAACTTCTCTCATGCCTCACAACACGGAGACAGCATCATTTACGAATGCTGTCTCGTCGTCTGCGCTGGAAAGCGCAGCGACAGGTAATGAGAGCCCATAAGGGCGCAGCCGCTTCTCCGTTGGGTAAAACCGCAACGCCTTATGCTCGGACCATAATCCATAATGGTTCTGACATAGATGATTCGGAGCCTAAACCTGCCGACGACACGTGAACGTGCTCAGTCAACGCTACTTCTGCTAGTCCATTTGAGACTAGCGAAGAGGTCTCAGCTGGTGCTCCTTTACATAGGCAGCCATCAAGCCGGACACGTCAATACGTAGGTTATCGATCGGTTCCAAGAATCAAAACTCTTCGGGTAACCTTACCATTGAACGAGGATCTGTTTTCTTTGCCTCACGGAGCGGTGGGTAAGCAACCTTCCAACAAGGAAGCGTTGGTCCCACCCGTATCCATCAGTGCAGGCGGCACCCGATAGGAGTGGCGATCTCGTCCACCTACTCGCGGCTGCCTTACCTTCGTCCGTTCAGTCATAGGCGTTAAGGGCTGCTGAAGGACGTATTGCGGATCTCGAGGGATAAGTCTCGCGACTGACCTCGGATCTTTTCTTATGTTTGAGCGAAGGTTCGTCAGGGTTATGAACGCCTGAAGACTCGCTTGGACCTTTTCGAGAGGATAATGCTGAGGGATCCGCGTTACTCGCGTGATGTCTCTCGCTCGCCGAGTCTTGTTCGTGGTGGGAGGAGTCGGTCGGCTGATAGCTTTTCGCCTTCACCGTCCCTCTCACCCGAACGACGCTCGACTCACAGTCGACGTCACCATCGGTCTCCTTAGACGGATGGGGATATGTGACCTCATTTGGGTCTACACACCATTTCAGACGACCCACGTAAAATACGGCGAAAGAATGAGCCTATAATTTAGGTCTCCAACCTCTTCGACCTCCGTTAAGGGCCCAATGAAACGCGGCAACAACTTCGTAGTACCTCCAGGTAGTACAGAAAATGCATTCTTAGGTAGGGTAGCAGTACTTAATAGTACCTTTTCACCCACTCTAAAGCGTTCATTATTTTTGCGACCATTTCGGTCCGCATGTTCTTTTTGCTTGTCCTGTGGGCTTGCCATCGCGTCACGTACTTTTCGTGTGATGGCTAATCGCTAATCGCTCATCCGCAAAGCGTTGACCTCGCTCACGCTTTTAGCATCAAACTCGTCTATGATACCGCCGAGAGGTCGGTCATAAGGCTAATTTTTATTGACCACTGCTTAACTGGCAGGGTCACTAGGGCAAATTACTATCTTTGAGATGATACCCTCGCGGGTCATCGTCGTATTGACGAAACTATGTCCCTCTTTCGCACCGGGCATAGTGAGGGGCCCTCCCCCACTAAGACTCGGGGTGTGCACAAACGAGACTGGCGTCCGAGGATGGCGCAGTCCATTAATATAAAACGGTGTCTCACCCGTGCTGGCGTGGACACTGTTATTTATACCGAACTCCACAAAGGGCAATTGCTTGCTCCACTCTTCGGGAGTTGCTATAGGGATCACAAGGTGACAGCTGATGCCATAACATGACATCGCTGTAGCTAAAGCGATTTAGCTTAGCTTTCAGGTGCGACGGGAGGGGAACCTTTCGTCCACCAAAGTGATGCAACAGTAGGCGACAATGGTCGTCCTGACTGAAGCTCTCTTTTACCTCAGTGGCTAATGAGCCTGTCACGTGGTATGCCTTCATGGCTGCCAACGTTGACCGCTGAAATTGTGCTTTAGCACTAGACACACTTTCCTGGTGTCTCACCTCGAAGTCTGGTCTGCGCGATAAAGCGTCAGCCAAGACATTTGACTTACCCGGCTTGTATATAACTTTTAAATTAAATTCAGAGAAGAATGTAAGCCATCTTGCCATTCTAGGCGAGAGGTGCGGTGGGTTTATTGCGGTACGCAGTGATGCGTGATCCGTATAAACCACAAATGGTTCGGTGTCCAATAGGTGCACACGAAATTTGACAAGAGCATACTTTATTGAAAGTAGTTCTTTGTCATATACGGGTAATTCAGTTCCGCGGCTTTTAAAAGCCGGGACTGATAAGAGATGACGCGGTCAACGCCGTCGTCATCCCTTCTGCATGAGCGCGCTGCCGATTGCAAAGTTACTTGCATCGTAGACGACGCTAAAGGGCTTATCCTCGTCTGGTAATGCCAAGACCGGTCTACAAGAGATTGCTTCAGTGATGTGAACGCATCATCTTGTTCTTTTAACCAAACCCATTCTGCGTTCTTTTGAAGGAGCTAAAATAATGGTTTAGTTTGCTCTGCATAATTCTTGCTATATTTATTTAAGTAATTAGCGAGCCCTAGGAATTGGCGCAATCCTTCACATGCCGTGGGATTGGCCATTCCTTTACTAAGTTTATCTTGTCTGGGTCTGCTCGTACACCATGTGTACCAACGATGCAGCCCAGTACAGGTATCTCAGGGACCCCCATGACGCACTTTTGCAAGTTGACGTACAATTGGGCGTCCTTTAAAGTCTATAACTTAGCGTCTAAATGATGCTTGTGCGACTCTATTGCACGCAGCCCGTCCTCGGCCCTACTACGCACGAATACATCGTCAAAGTAATGGGACGCGTAGGCACGGTGCTGACGCATCACGTGAGCCACCACTGGGTTGAATGTAGGCGGTGGGTTTTCCAATTTTAGGGCGTCACAAGCCACTCCCAAAGCATACCGCTTGGGGTGCTTACTGCCGTTTTGGCTACATCGGACTCCTCTCATGAGTACCTGATACTAGCCATCCTTCAAATTCAACGGGAAAAGATAGTTGACTTTCCCATGGAGTTCAACAAGACATCTGTCCGCGGGATTGGCGCTTGCGCCGGTACGGTCGCCGTATTCAGCTTATTGTAAGCATGAACCACGCGCCATCCACCTGTGGCTTTACGCACACAAAAGGTCGGGCTGCAGTGAGGCGATTTGCTCTCACGCACATGTCCCGCCTTGGCTCGCTTGTCGAAGAACTCATCGATATAATCGACTTGTTCTTTCGGCAACGGCCATTGCCTGGTCACACAATACTTGGTGCCAGGTTCGAGGTCTATCTCGTGCCCGATGCCCCTATCTGCTGGTAGGCGGCTCGGCACTTCTTCTGGGAACACATCACGATGTTTCCACAGAACCTCGAAGAACGGACTGTATCTCAAGGCATTCCAGCCTTGAGCAGCGAACCGTGTATTTGTATTTTTGTCCGTTCTAGATCACTCTTGTCCATTGTGGACGACGAGCAACAGTCCACCAAGTCCTCTTTTGGAACTGGTGTGACTATTTCGTGGATCTTTCCTTCCTTTAACTCGGCAAGGAACAGACCCCACGACATTTCCGGGAGATTTACTATCTCCTCGGTAGATTTAAAGACTTGACGGAGCACCTCAACTGAGGATGCCTCTGCAATTTCGTCTTTGGCGGCCTCGAACACCTCGTTCAAAGGCCCGTCCTCGCTAATAGGAACTGATACAAACGTCACTCTCCGATTGTCACTCGTTTAGACGTGCCTTTGATCGTCCTAATCTGTCGGGTATTCGCTCTCTGAGTAACGACGAGATTTTTGGGAAGCGGGTGCCGTTGCTCTCCTGGCTAACGCACCCCTTCCAATCGCACCAGGCTCTAGGCGCCGTGCCGGTTCATGCGACGCTTGACTTCCTGTCAGCTCATCGTCTGCTGCCACAGGATTTTATGCTCTGTGCAGGAAATTCGAAAGCATGACTACTTGTCATCGTCCTTTTCACTACCCCAGTCTCCACGAGGTGGGTAGGAATTGGTGACGTTTGACATCCCGTCAACGCACCCTCGACTGTGTTCGACACGACATCAGTTACATACACCTCTCGCAGGAGCACACCCCTTCCGGTGTCCTGCGTAGAGCTCGAAACTGTGCGTGTATGCCAGTCTATCCATGGTTGGTACTTCGCCAACCATGGCATGCCTAGGATGAGGTCATAAAGACTCTCCATTCCTAGCACTGTGAACTTCTCTTTACAAGAAAAGTCACTAAAGCTGAAAGCGAGTTCTACCTGAACTCCCTCAGAGTTAATGAGTGCGGCGTTCGCTAAAGAACGGTCGCCTCTTCTCGCTTGCCAAACTGTCAAAGCGACTCAAACATCGCCGGTCTCTTTCTTAG
>NC_090621.1:2016079-2026781 GCF_004359215.1 Bremia lactucae
GCCGCGAGTTTTACAAAATTTTGTGATGCACTCGAATCCACTAGGAGGGTCATCACCTGGTCATAGCCTCGTACTTGAGCGCTATAGAGCAGCAGGGTTGATGTCCGAAATTTTAAGACCTCAGGGACTATGCTACCCATTTGTTCCACAACTCTAAAGTTAGGGGTAGTTTCAGAGTCCGCGTGAGTGGGGCATCCCGCCCCTTCTGCGCTCCTGCATTTCCCGACCTCTCAGTGGTCGATGCAGAATTCATGCGTCTCACACGCTGGTTCTTGCCATCGCTCTTCGAAAAGGGAGTCCTCTTGTGGTATCTATCCCCAGCAGGAACCCTGGCATAGCAGCCCATCATATGGCCGCGCATGCCGCAATCATAGCAGACAACGTCTGCATTGCCCAACTCCATGGGAGTAGCATCTGGCCTCTCGGCCGACGGCTTATACCAAGCTGTCGCCGAGGCACTGTTGTAGGATTGCTCCTCAACTAAGGCAATTTGGATTGCCTCTTCCATCGTCGACGGCACCTTTCTGAAAACGGCCTGTCGCGGTGGGCCATTCCGTAGTCCGTTCATAAACGTGGGCACCTTAATGTGCTCCGGAATCGGACCTACGGTTATGGACGCCGACAGCGAGCGCATCTCTTGCACATACTCTTGCAGAGATCGCTTCGCCTGTCGCGCTCCAAAGAAGCGCGCCTGAAGCAACACTTCGTTGTTCGGCGGCTGGTACATGGCGCGAATCTTTTCCTTAAAGATCGCCCATGAAGGGAACGCCTTTCTGTCCGTCATAAGCGCCGAGTAAGCCCACTCTGAGGCCTTACCGCGCAGATTCGACATGGCGTACGATTCCATCCGGCTGTCGTCCTCGATAAGCTGGGCGACACCGCATTGCTCCACGGCTACAAGCCAGTGGACAATCGTGTGCGCCGCATTTCCATCGAACTTGGGCGGGTCCATCCAGATGGGCCTCGGCTGATGCGGTCGACAGAGAGCATCTCAACAGTCCTATTGATAGCCTCGCTCCGAGCCTGCTCATCCTGAGTCTGAGTGACGGACTCTGCCGCAGCATGGCTTTGTGCCTCGGACGCGGCCCTCCGCTGTCCGAGCACGAATGCCTCAAACTGCTCCAACTGAGCAACATGTTGCTCAGGAGGACTACCCAGGAGCCTGGCCAGGGCTTGTTCACCAAGTCCCGGCGCCATAAGCCCTGCCACCTCCCGATGATGTTCGGAGAGGTGGGGAAAATGGGCCCAATCAATATTGAGGCTCATCATCACGTACACACGCAGAGATGCGAGTCGTGGGAAGGATTTCAAGTGCTACCAAGTGTAGGCGGGCATGTCGTAATGCGGTCACGCTCTACTGAGATACACACCCTAGCACTGCAAGGAAGCGGTTTAACTTGCTCCTTATGCGTGCAGTGAGGTAGTTGTGGTGGGCGCGTAAGCGACCTCACCCAACACACTAAGAACTCTGGTTAAGTGTCGTCACGGGAGCGGTAACCCGTCTCCTCGTGCGGACTTACCAAGTACGGAGCAGACTGATTTATATTTAATAGAATTAAATATAAAATTCCTTTTTTGCCAATCAAAATGCCATCTCTATTTATAACATTTAATATATATTACGAGCATTTTTTTCAGAAATCTTGCGTAACGGTTGACGCTAGCCGTCATTGCGGATGGCACTGGGCGTCATCCCTCCTAATGTGAATGCACCCATGTGCATCACATCAACAAGGGTTGGTCACGAATGTGCACCACACCCGAGTGTTGGGCCTAATTACTATTATTTAGTTATTGACCATCCCCTTTAGTGCACCAAATGTACTTAACGGGGACTGTGTAGCATTAGGGTAACTTAGCCCGTTACACAAAGCTAACCCGGAACTTGGCAAAATTGCATAGTACAGAGCATTAGGGGTATCGGCAATGCTTAAATTATTAAATGGAAGGCTTTCGAGATTGAAGCGCATTTTAAAGAGGACAAAATGTGTCTCTTAGCGCTGCACGACCTCGATAATGAGCTACTGAACGCAATGCGCCTTCTCTTGATGAAATCATCGTTACAGGTTGCGCCAGTAATGTCGACAAAAGGAACCAAATGTCGACAAAGAAGTCAAATACGATTTTTTAGCGCATAATCGATGATCATTTTATTTTTTTTATAAATTTCAAATAATATATTTCAAAATCAGTATTAAGTATTTTTTTCAATAAAATCTGTTCTATAAATCAATTAATTTTATTTATCAATGCAAAAAAATTTAAGTTATAATCGCCTTGTAGATTTTTCTTTCATAACAGATAAAATATAAGGTTGGACAATTATATTTTGTTAGAAACATCTAACATTTTAAGTAATGACCGGAACTGCAATCACGAAAGGGATTTCTGTAGTTATACGACAGGAGAATTCATTTTCAACGCAGTTGTTAATGGCAATATTTTAGACAGCGGTATGCTATATCTGGTACAATATAACATGAGTCATTTCTTACTTCCATCTTGCTTGAGTGTAAAATGCTCAAAAGTTCTCAGGCCGGAGAATCTCTGATGCAATTTGCCCGATTTACGCCAGCCGATCTTTACGACTAATCTGACTTTGTCATTAGACATTTGTTGTTGTTTTGCAATATTAGAATCATTTTTTTAAGAATGAAGCGAGTATTAGTAACAGGAACGCCTATTATTACAAAGAGCTACAACACACGCGTCAAGAAACCCGTTTGTGCTGTATCAAGTATGATTCTGCGAATTATGCTAGCAGAACGTTGATGATAAAGCAACTTCAAAGATTTCTTAGTATTAGCCTAAAAGCAATTACGACACTACAATTTAAACTCCAGCAGCAGCAACACCCCAAGATTATACTGCAACATGTAAGTGAAAAATTGCAACAAAAACTTATTGCCTCAAGCAATCACCACAACGACGTCACACTTGTCTTTACACCCGATGCTTCTTTCTATATTTAAGATAATCTTGGTCGTTTAGGTTTCGACCTATCCCAGTACGATTTTCTAGCGCCAGAATTTGACACTCATGCGCTGATTGCCATAGAAATATTTTTTGTTGCTTTTTCACTTGTATGCGTGCCTTCTCCATAATAGTACGGTTCATGCGTTCCGCAACACCGTTCTGCTGTGGGCTGTACGGTACGGTACGCTGATGCATAATTCCGTTGCGTCTGCACAATTCCGAAAACGTCTTAATCACGAAGTCTGTTCCATTGTCTGAGCGCAGACACTTCAAGCGTTCTCCCCATTGATTTTCGTAGAATGCCTTGAACTCCTTTATCTTGTTGGCCACCTCACTCTTCTGTTTTAAAGAGTATACGGCGACGTATCTTGAAAAATCATCCACGAAAGTCAGAATGTACCTCGCACCACCCTTTGATAGCGTTCTCATTGGACCCATCACATCAGTGTGTACGAGTTCGAGCACACGCGAAGTCTTCGTCACCGATCGTGACGGGAAAGATTCAATTGAATGCTTCCCTTTCGAGCAACCACCACACAATGTCTTGGTTGTACGGCTTACGGTTGGTATACCGTTTGTAGCCCGCTGTGTCTTCGCCATAGCGCTCTCACTGCAGTGTCCCATGCGAGCGTGCCATAGCTCCCACTGACTGTCAGTCCCGGCATACTCCACAAAACAAGCCTGTTCTTGCTCGCACTCTAGCATGTACGCCTTGCCAACCTTCTTGCCTGACGTAATCGCACAAGTCGTGCTTCTGATGACGCATGTAGAACGCTGAAACTCCACGGTAAGACCGTTACCGCCATTGCCGAACAGTCCAGAGCTTATCGGCCGTGAGATTGCACCATACCGCTCTCAGCCGCAAGCGTACCAAGAAAAACGACTGGTTTTTCACCCAGAAGCGGAACGATCACGACGAATTCGTCAGCCGGCACTTCTGCTACAAAACGAGTCGAGTTATGATGAACATCTTCAGTCGGAAGGTAGTGACGGTCCGCCGTCTCCAAAGCGTGCTCGTATCGATGAAGACGGACTCATCGCGGAAGCTGTTATGGCGTATGTGGCAAACATTGATGACGCCGTGGACGTGCCAACGATGTACGCGGAGGCAATATCCAGCCACGAATCTGATGAGTGGCGAAAAGCAATGGAAGCAGAGTTTTGCTCTCACCAACATAACGCTACATGGAGACTGGTACCGCGCGGAGCGTCTACGCGTACCATCGGCTGTCGCTGGGTGTTCGCCAAGAAGCGTGACGAAAACGGTCGCGTGATTCGCTATAAGGCACGCTTGGTAGCGAAGGGTTTCAAGCAAAAGTACGGTGTAGACTTCTTTGAGACGTATTCGCCGGTGGCGAACATGAACTCAATGCGGGTGGTTCTAGCGGTGTGTGTGGCGTTGCAGTACGTCAGGGAACATTCAGACGCGGATACAGCGTTCCTAAATAGTAAACTTATGGACCGGGTCTACACGGAGATCCCAAACGGTATCAAGAACGCTGATGGCCAAGTGTGTCTACTGAACAAGGCTATATACGGTTTGAAGCAGGCAGCAAGCGCGTGGAACAAGACCATTCATCATGTTATCCTGAAGAACGGTTTTAAGAGCTGTGGAGCAGACCAGTGCGTATACGTCAAGCATTCTAGAAGCGGCTTTGTGTTCGTGTGTCTGTACGTCGACGACATGATTATCGCAGCCAAGACGAGCGATGAATTCGTGAAGTAAATAATGCTCTTAAAGCCGCCTTCAAGATGAAGGAGCTCGGTGAAGCAAAGTTTATTTTAGGAATGGAGATCGGTCATGACCTAAGGGCACGTACGCTTATGATCAAGCAGACACGGTACATTGACGACGCTGCAAAACGGTTCGGCCAGGAGAATGCCAAGTCTGTGGACAATCCATGCGCATCGGGTTTGAAGCTGTCAAAGGAACAATCACCTAGAACAGATTCAGAGCGTGCTGAGATGCGGTCGAGACCTTACCGCTCTCTCATCGGGTGTCTTCTTTATATCACGACGTGTACGCGCCGGATGTCGCTTTCGTGGTGACACAGCTATCAAGATTTCTGGAAAATCCGGGGTTGCTGCATTGAAAGGCTGAAATTCGCGTACTTCGATACCTAAAGACGACTCGCGAGCATGGTATTCTGTGAGAAGGTAGTATGGGAACGGTCACGATTGAAGCATACGCCGACGCTGACTGGGGAACGAACATCGACAACAGGCGTTCCGTGTCAGGCATCATGGTGATTATGGGTAACGCCCCAGTAGTGTTCAAGTCCAAGTTTCAGAGGACTGTTGCACTAAGCTCTGCTGAGGCGGAGTACATGGCGCTGAGTTTGTGTGTGCAGGAGGTGCTATGGATGCGTGCAATGCTTAAGGACATGGGGTACGAACAAAGGAATGCTACGCAGATATGGGAGGACAACCAAGGAGCGATCGCGTTGGCCAAAAACGCTGGCTAAAACTCAAGGTTGAAGCATATTGATATCAAGCACCACTTCACACGCGAGAACGTGGAGAACGGAAAGGTTCAAGTCGACTACGTGGACACCAAGAACCAATTGGCCGACTTGTTGACGGAGGCGCTTGGAACGAAGACGCTCAAGTTCCTATGCGAGAAGAGTGGTATCAAGAAAAAGGTTGCCATGCATTAGCGGTGAGTGGGAGTGTTGGTATTGCTCTGCTAAGAATTGAAGGTAACATGAGTTGGAGCTAATGTAATTTGCTCAAGTGGTTAAGACGTGGGGGATAACGTTCTTCCAACTTGGCGCAAGTTGATTCCGACAATGGTATCGTTGAAAACCGGCATCTGGTGTTTAGGGTTCACCAGGGCTTCGCTCCCCCGAAGTCACGTTTTCGCCATCTTTTATATTTCGTCTATAGGTTATCATTTGTAAGAACTGTTTTTACTTAGCGTAATTACCAACCCGCTTGGACCAATCAATGAGGGTAAGACATTGAGTAGAGCAGAGTAATGTTAGACAAGTCTAACTCAATAAATATCACTTCGGATTTTGTCATCTACTCCACAGTTATCTACTCAACATAATCCACAGCAATTTTTTTATGCTGTATAATATCCTCAAACTTGGGCGACGGGGATTCGTACTGTTATGGTTCGATACCCAAGCGACCAAGAATATCCGGATTTAATCAATAGGCTTCGGGTGCTAATACAAGCATGACGTTGAATTCTACCCGCTTAAAAGCTGCTAACGAGATTTCTAACATAATGAATGCGCTTAGAATCGACCACGTCGCGGGGTATTTCGATCAAGACAGCGCTGAAATCGATCCATATCTCGTTTGCGATGCGGTATCTAGTGATGCCTTCAACAAGTATATAGGTGATGGTGAAGGACTGCAAGTTGCTCTCCGAGTTTTCGACCTCAATGATAAAGGACAGTATTATATTGTGGATCTGCCAACTAGAGTACATGAAAGCACGTCACTACAGTTTACGATACATTTCGTGGCTGCTACCGGAAATTCGCGCGAGATTGCAATGGGACGCTCAATGACAGCGAGCAGAGCCGGCTTCCCAAAGAAGGAGGCTGATGCGACATTGGTCCGAAACGGTCAACACCAAACCGAACGCCTCCGCCAGTACCTCGAACTATTGCCGATTGGGTGACATTTGCAGTTGAAGTTGGACGATGGCAACCATGGGCAAGTCTAGAGCGAGCTGCACGTTGGTGGTGCGAATATTCTGGCATTCAGTACATTCTCCTACTGAAAGTCAGAGCTTCTGCAACACAAATTGAATACCGTCTTTATGATATCGTCACGCCTCATGTCCTGCCGCAACCTTTGCGACACAGAATTCGACTTCGTGACCCAGAACGGCCCACTGACAATGTGACATTTGACATGCATCGTATCTTGTCAAACCCTGCTAATCAGCCTCTTCCAAATGGAGTCAACCCGTATGCTGTTGTCAATTTTCGAACCGTCATGAATGATATCATCCGTTGTCTGTAACGGGTTGTACCGCTACATGCATATTTACTTCAAAGTAACTATAATTTCCAATAAGAAAAAAAAATAAAAGGAGTTTAAAATGAGGGAATTAATATAATCACTCCCTTTTCGGTATGCTGTTGTCAATTTACGAACCGTCATGAGTGATCTCATCCGTAGTCTTAGCCAACAAGTCTGCTTCGATGGTCTTGACCTTCTTCTGGCAGGCTTCGGCTTCCAGTCGTGTCCTCTTGCTAGCACCGTGCGTCTTCACGCGGCACATTGCATCTTCACATTTCGTATTCGCACGGCTCCTTGTCCAATGTTCTCTCTCTTTTATCAAATTCATTCACTCTTTCTCGACAAAATTTCCTTTCTCGCCCAACGATTCGGGTTCCTTTTCTTGGATCTTAATAAATTGCGCATGTAACTCAACAAGCTCAAGAGGTATCTTGTCCTTCTCGTCTTTGGCCGAGTGAAATGTACCATACGAGTGCACAATAAAAGTCATTGGCAATGTCTCTCGACACTCCAGGACTGCAAACGTCGGACCAATCCGCACGATGTTTCGACCACTGCGCCATATCGCAGTTCTACTGCGTCGTATCTTGCTTAAATTATCCTTAGATTTCGTAAGCTCGACCATTTCTTAAAAATAAGTCTCGTCTTCAGTATTACGAGCCGATTGGCCGCGTGCGACGTCAAATAACAGAATGTGCGTCGTACTCGACTGCTTTTTTCATATCGTTATTTTCTCTCTTTATTCGCTCCGTTTGCGTCTCATTTCGAGCTTTCAAGGCCTCAAAATGAAACGTCGCTTGTTCTCGTCGAATATTATGCGCAGGTTCGCGATTACGCAGCTTTTCCGCACGAGCAATTTGCCGCACCAGTGATGGTTGACAAGAGCGTTTATTTGGTACGGATCTATGCTTTCTCGAGTTCTGACCGTATAGACTTGATCGACGTGTTGTACTCGTCCGTGTTAGACATGACCTTTTGGCAAATCTTTTAAAAGTAATGGAGCGGACCTCGAGGACCGCTGAAAATATTTTAAGCAGTCCGCATCACGCAGTAGCGGGTGTAGCACACACCCGTTAAAGAACGTCGAAAGCACTTTCCCACTAGCCTCTTTATACCCGAATTTCGGGAAACGGAAACGCCTCTGGATTCGAGAGTTCTCCTAGCTCTACAAAAAGCCACCCAAAAGCGGTCATACTGCGCTTTTTCTAGAATTTGGGACTCGTGCCAAAGTGCAAGGTCCGACTCGATGACTTAATGAGAGGCCGCTTTGGCAGCAGCCTTGTTTGGTTCACAGTACGTCTTGACCATGAACGTTTCCGTATCCGGCATCGTGCCATTGCCTTTTGCTGTCTCATTCACAAAGCTATAGAGTTTTGTCCAGTACTCAAAGCCCGTTGGGGACTTCGCAACAGCATCCATGAGAGTTTGATAAACTCTGAAAGGATTTCATTACACGACGTACAGTGACGCAGGGGGAACCAAGCTTGGAATGGGTTTCGACTCGACAATGCATTGATTGCAGACGCTTCGAATACATCGTCGACAATAGTGCTACCGACGGCCAAGTTTGAAGGTACGGAAGTACACTTGGCACTCTGTCTGGTCAGTTGGAGCTGTTTCGAACACAAAGTGGCTCATTGTATCATTTATAACTTCAGACGAATCTCGAGCCCTTTCTTAATTATTTCATTTATGCAGTTGGATCGTACAACATTGGATACGAATCATTAATGCGCTCAAGTGTCGCTTGATCTTCGATTTCGTCAGGTCCATAGATCGTCACTTGATCTTGTATTGCGCTGCAATTTCTTGAGGCGTTGCGTCTTTCGATACACTGAAGACGTCGTAACTCTCTCAAACCAAAAAATAGCGATTTGCAGATCCACGACGCTGGTGAAAGATATCCGCGACATTGTGATGGCTCCAGTGGAAGTGCAATAATTCAGTGGCGACAACAGCGCTGCTGTGTATTGCCATAGCCAACGAGACAGGTTCTTGAATCTTGTAGCTCAAACGGACGACAAAATAGTACACCGCATATCTGGCAATAGTGAGAACGTGGTTTATAAATTCTAAGCGCGGCTCTGTGGTCCATGCACTCGTTACTAACGTTGTCGGAAATCCAGAGCTTTTCAAGACCCGCGACGTCCAAAGTCTAAAGAGCCCAGGGATCAAAAATCGTCCATGTGCATGACGCTCTGAAGCTGGCGAAGGCGTTGCGGATTATATCAGCGCCGGTTTACTTGTACTTGAGAAGCCGATTGGTGTTGCTGCTGATTCATTGCTTACAGCCGGTGGGGTGGCATTTCGAGAAATTGTCGCGGGCTTGTTGGCAAGAGATTGTTTGGCATTCGCTTGCTGGATAGGCGATTTAAGCTCAGGCTTTTCCCAAACAAACTGACCCAACGCCAGACGCCGGGTTTTCGTGCAAAGTTACTAGGATGCAGCGCATCATTTCTTACAATGGCTGCTGCTTTCATGTTATTGCATTTATTTGTATTTAAAAATTCCGCAATTTGACATTATCTATCCGATGAATCGTTCGAAGACGGATGAGGAAGCATAGACAGACCAACTTACGGAGCGAAGTCTGTTGATGCTTCCTCATTTGTCGTAGAAGCTCAATTACAAGCCGTGAAGAAAAAAATAATAATGTGCCGTCACATTCGGCGAGCAGCACTGATTTAGGAGTATCGGCTACGCTCAAATTATTAAATGAAAGGCTGTCGAGATTGAAGCGCATTATAAAGAGGACTAATCGTGTCTCTTAGCACTGCACGGTCTCGATGATGAGCTACTGAACGCCATACCCCTTCTCTTGATGAAACCATCGTAACAGGATGCGCCAGTAATGTCGACAGAAGAAGTCAAATGTCGACAAAGAAGTCAAGTACGATTCCCAGCCCATGATCTATTACGTGATTAAGATTTATCAAGCAACATTTAGAAAGCCTTCGGATGAAAGAGTAATGACAGGCCGTGATGACCGAACTGCAGACAATCGGAAAGCGTTTTCTGAATTTATTCGATAGGAGAAATCATTATTCGATGCAATGGCGGTATGACTATATCAGACTAAGGTTCGTGTTGCACTTCGCAAGCGTCAACAAGAGCAAAGGAGGGCGTGAAGCTATCATACGTACCATGGTACATTGGGGTAGAGCAGCAAATTGTTTTTAAAAAAGGATTCAACAAAGTGTACAAATAAAGCAACCTGGCTTTATATTCCTTGCGTGCAACATACGAGACACTATTTTTATTAATCATCCATCTTTCTTAAACAAATTGATTTGAGGTGCCGGTATATGTACCTCAGCTTTTTGGTAAACGTACCTCATGACAAGAATGACGTCGAATTTCACTTGCTTTAAAACCGCTAATTATTTTTTAACATCATAAATACGCTTACCATCGACCACAACGCGGTTATTTTTATCAAGACGGTGCTGAAATTGACCCATATGTTCGTTTCTGATGGGGTATTCAGTGATGCCTTCAACAAGCTGTCAATTAACAAACCGTCATGAGCGATATCATCTATAGTTTTAGATAAGAGTTTGCATCGGTCATGCAAACTTTAATAAAAATGATTCGACCATAAGCAAAATTTAAAGTTGACTTCAAAGCATTATAGTATGTGAGACCCTCGTGGGGCGACCGACGCTAATCAATTGAGCGGGTATTGGCATTGATCTCCGTTCTAAGCGCGAAAAAGTCTGCTTCAATGGTCTTGACCTTCTTC
>NC_090621.1:2027515-2040530 GCF_004359215.1 Bremia lactucae
GGGTGTAGTACAGAGCCGTTAAAGAACGTCAAAAGCACTTTCCCGCTAGCCTCGTGGAACCCGATTTTCGGGAAAATGGCAACGCCTCTGGATTCGTAAGTTCACCTAGCTCTACAAAAAGACACCCAAAAGCAGTTATACTGGATTCTTTCTAGAATCTGGAATTTGTGCGAGACTGCAAGGTCCGACTCGATGACTTCATGAGAGACCGCTTTGGCAGCAGCCTTGTTTGGTTCACAGTACGTCTTGACCATGAATATTTTCGTATCCAGCATCGTGCCATTGCCTTTTGCTGTCCCATTTAAACAAAGATGTAGAGTTTTGTCCAGTAGTCAAAGCCCGTTGGGGACTTCGCAACAGGATCCATGAGAGTTTGATAAAATCTGGCGGGTTTTCATTACACGACGTACAGTGACGCAGGGGACGCCAAGCTTGGAATGGGTTTCGACTCGACACTGCATTGATTAACACTACGGGCACATCGTCGACAATAGTGCTACCGACGGCCAAGGGTAAAGGGGCGGAAGTACACTTGACACTCTGTCTGGTCAGTTGGAGCTGTTTAGAACACAAAGTGGCTCATTGTATCATTTATAACTTGAGACGAATCTCGAGCCCTTTCTTAATTATTTCATTTGAGCAGTTGGATCGTACAACATTGGATACGAATCATTAATGCGCTCAAGTGTCGCTTGATCTTCGATTTTGTCAGGATGAGGGTAAATTACGACTGAATTAAAATAAGTTTAACTAACCGATACTTTTGGTATACTCCTTAAGGTATCGCCTATCCTTAATCTAATTCTTACTGAGTATCATCTCTCCTAATTGCGCAATTTTTCTTACTTGTTTTTATTATGGCGCATATGTAAAATTGAATTAAAGAAAATGAATGGTTTAAAACGTAAGACGAAATGAGTGGTCAAGGGCTGAGCAAGATGACTGGTCCTTACATCCTCCCCGATTTGATCTCTCGTTGACGCTGATTGAAGTTGGCGACGAGATCCTTCCAGTGGGAGACATGGCGAATATTTTTCTCTTTTTCCCAACTGGCCTTTTCCTTAGTTTCGCCATGCCATTGTACGAGCCAGTATGGTTGATGATTGAACTGGCTTTTCTTCAAGAGACGTTCAATAACTTGAAGATGATCCGCTGTGCCATTATCCACGAATTTGGATGCTTTCGGTATCGGACGACTTCGAAATTTTTCTGGTGTCGGTATATACTTTGATAGAACATCGACATTAAAGGTTGGATTAATCTTATTCATACTTTGTGGTAGCTTAAGCCTTGCCACATTAGGATTAATATTTTTGATAATTTTGAATGGTCCCACCTTTCTTGCCGCAAACTTAGCTCGTGGTGTCCCCATATCTTTCGCAGCATGTTTCAACGATATTCTGCGAGTATCAAGCATAACTAGATCTCCAACCTTGAATTCAACTTGATTTATTCGGCGTTTTTGATCGTAATATTGCTTTTGCGAAGCTTGTGCTTTTAGGAGATTTCTGCGAGCCTGATCGATGATCTTTGTTCGTTCTTCGATAAACTCTTTTGCGTATACGTCAATATCCTTTGGTTGACTATTCCAGCCCAGAGCCTTTTGCCATGTAGAGCGTTCCTTTCTTCCCGTATCTATTTCGAAAGGAGAGTATCCCGTGGATGCACTAACCAGTGTAGAGTGCGCATACTCTATGCTTCCCAAGTGTTCGGTCCAGTCAGTGCCATGGTAAGATACCATGCATCTGAGTGCGTCTTCTACCACAAGGTTCTGTCGCTCGGTCTGTCCATCGGCTTGAGCCCGATGAGCGGGTGTCATACTTAGACGAACACCGATGATCGTCATCAAAGACTTCCAAAACATGGACGTGAACTTGCTATCTCGGTCACTGATGATAACTTCTGGAAGACCATGGTGTCGAACTACAGCATCAAAAAATACTTTTGCTGTTGTGCATGCATCATCCTTAACGTGCACTGCTGCGTACTTCGTTCGTTTGGAAAACTTATCGACAACAGTTAGGATGGCATCAAATCCATTGGACATAGGAAGCCCTGTTATGAAGTCCATTGACACCACTTGCCAGCAAGCCTCTGGTATTGGAATTGGCATAAGTAATCCGTTTTTTCGTTGATTATCATGTTTCCAATGTGCGCAGGTTTCACAGGTTTTGACATATTCCTTGACGTCTTTCTGCAACGATTTCCAGTAATACCACTGAGCCACTCGCAAGTATGCTCTGCGATTGCCCGGATGAGCAGCTATTGCCAAATCATGATATTCCGATATTACTTTCGTTCGCAAACGGTTGTTGCTGGGCACGCAAAGACGTGTAAGCTTATTTGACGTGCGCAAAAACAGCAAGTCTTCTTGCTTGACAAACAATGAGCTTGCTTCTGAGTTTTTCCATGCTTCTTTAAACTCAGCATCTCTGGCGTAGCCTTGTTGAAGTAGCTTGCGAACTTCTGGTGACAACTCGACATACGACGCTGTCATTAAGGTGGCAACTTGCAGAGCCTCAGCCTCCTCCCGGGGCAGAGTTGGCACCGAGGGTGAGCAAAGTAAACGTGTACCTCGTTGTTGGCAACTAGAATCGCATTTATGGAAGTGGATATTGTCCACGACAGTATCATCAGGCCGGCGCGAAAGCGCATCAGCTACGACGTTTAAAGCACCATTAATGTGGTGTATAGTAAACGTATATTGAGCGAAGGTGGTCAAGTATCGAGCCAATTTCGGCGAGACTTTCGGATGATGAAGCAGCCAAGAGCAGGCGCTATTGTCCGTGAAAATCTCAAACTGGTGACCATAAAGGTAATGACGCCATTTGTCTAACCCCGCCTTAATTGCAAATAGCTCCTTTTCATGAGCAGGCCAATTAATCTCATGGACTCCAAGCTTCTTTGAATAAAACGCTATTGGATGGTCATGTCCATTGAGAAATTGCGATAAAACACCTCCCACGCACGACCCTGATGCATCCGTAGTCAGTACAAATGGGCGTGAAAAGTTGGGCAGAGTCAGCACAGGTGCAGCTTGTAAGGCAGACTTCAGCCTTGCGAAGGAATCTTCCTGTTCTGCATTCCACAGCCATGGAGAATCTTTCTTAGCAAGATGACTCAATGGCGGAACGATGTGCGCAAACTGATGAATAAAGCGGCGATAATAACCAGCAAGACCAAGAAAACTTTGCAATTCCTTTACGGAGGTCGGTGGTGGCCATTTAGCGATTGCTTCCGTCTTCGTATTATCAACGGATAATCCTTTGTTGGAAACAGTGTGCCCCAAAAAGCTGACCTCTTGACGCGCAAACTTGCACTTGCCGATGTGAGCGAATAGCGTTTCCTTGCGTAATACTTCGAACACGATAGCAAGATGGCCAAGATGTTCGTCATAAGAGACGGAAAATATGCAGATATCATCCAAATATACCACAACAAATGGGAACTTTCCAAAAAGTACACGCATCAAGTGCGACCAAATGCCAGGCATTCCAGCAAGACCCATCGGAGCAACGCACCACTGATACGTCTCATTTGATGTACGAAACGCAGTGTACTTCTTGCTATCCGGATGGATACGCATCTGATGGTACCCCTGAGCTAAGTCAATGACTGTGAAATAGCTCATACCTTGCATTTTATCGAACAATTCATCGATTCGCGGCAAAGGTATTTTAGGGACGACTGACTTTGAGTTGACGTAACGAAAGTCAATCACCCAACGGAGCAAAATGTTTGCGTTTCCGGATCGAATCCATTCCGAACGAGATACACTCGTACCGGTTTTTGGGTCCTTTTTAGGAATACCAAAGATGTTTGATACACGGCGAGTCTGAAAGCTCGATCCATCCGCGGGAAAGGTTCTCATCGACAAACTTCTGTAAAGCATTTTGTTCAACTTGTGAAAGTCGAAACGGCGGACGATCACTCGGTTGCGCACCGGGTTGCATATTGATTTTAAATTCAACTGACCGATAAGGAGGCAATGAATTCGGTAACTTCTCCGGAAATACATCTTTATAGGAATCAAGTAAAGACTTCAACCGTTTTTCCCGAGGTTTTGTAGATTCCGATTCTTGATAAATTTTGACACGATAGACCTCTTCGTATTTTGATGTCTTCAATTTCCTTGAAAAGTCGGCAGAGGAAATAATGACCGGTTCAAAAACCTCATCATGTGGTATGTTACCACCTTTGAACGAAAGTTGATGAGTACGCCAATTTATTATTGGCTCGTGCGCAGTAAACCAAGGCTTACCCAGAATTACATCTTGGAAATTGCTCATTGGCCACTCGATGACCGATATGTCAGAAAATTGATTACCATCAATGAAGATATTTGCGACTCCTTTCTTCACCTTTCTTTTGGTGGTATTAGTGCCGTCGAAACGAGTGACTTAAATTGCCACTTCAGACGTGACGCGTTGCAGCAACCCCGGCTTCACCACATTGCATGTGGCGCCACAATCGAGCATTATTTAAACAGCACGATCGTCAAGATGACCCTTTTTGACGATCAAATTTTTTCCCGTGAAGGAAGCAAAGTCAGCTTCACTTAGTGTAGTGATATTTTCATCTGACACAGTCGCGATGGTTTCTTCTTCGACTGACTCATTCTCGAAATAGTTGACGTTTGCACGCTCGCGACGATATCCGTTGCCGCGACTATTTTGCTGGTTCCTGCGCTTGTAACACTGCTGAATCGTGTGCCCCAGTTTTTTGCAGTACGCACACTTTGGTTTATTTGGACGTCGGCTGTGGACGCGAGAAGACCTATGAAATGGCCGAGCATTGTCGATTTCCATCAGCTCTGGCTCATTGTTTAATTCGAAGAGTTTGCCAAGGATTTGATCAACTCTTGTTGTTGCTGTAGCATATGCATCATTTGCTGCATTAGCTCGGCGTTTGAGGGTTGGCCCATAATGGAAGAAGATGTGTTCGGAACTTTTAAAAGACTTAGTTGTTTGGTTTATTTAGGTCTCTTAAGTTAAACCGAAGATCCTTTAAGATGGTGCGCTCGGCTTAATCCTAAAGCGCGTCTACTTCGTGTAGCGGAGCTGATAAGGTGGACCCTTGCTTGGGCAGGCAGGCTTTCTCCTTGGTGAGTTGCTTTGCTAAGATCTTTGCAATGCGCCGAGTTTTTTGTAAAGACGCAAGCAGATCGTTCGCAGTCTTTGAAGACTTTTCACCGTACTCAAAAAGGAAAGCCTTACTGCAGTCAAACGGAATCTGAGTAGTAGCCTTTCTCTTCTTGCTCATAGAACTCAACGACTTACTTTAGCTCTTAAGCGTAATGCGTTAGAGATTAAACCTTATCCCAGATGGATTTACTGTTTCACCGAGTTAAGCCGGACCCAACCTCACACAGACTAAGCGACTATATCTGCCTAGGCAGACGCTTAGAATTACAGTGGATACTGAAAGCCACACACTCAAAACTGCTACGCAGCGCTTCCAAATGGATGGAGCTGTTGACTGCGAGCGGAAATTCCCACGCTACAAGCAGTACCTTATTGGCTGCGAGCGGAGATCTCTCACGCTACAAGCATTACTTTGCAATCCAACGCAGTGTAGTCCCACGAAGCGCGAAAGGCGAAGAAGCAAGCGTACAGCAAAGAGGCAAAGCGGACGGCGAAGAAGCGGCAGACGGCGGAGAAGCTGGCGGAGGACGGCGGAGAAGAGGGCGGAGGACCAACAAGTGCTACCACTTGTCAGGATGAGGGTAAATTACGACTGAATTAAAATTAGTTTAACTAACCGATACTTTTGGTATAATCCTTAAGGTATCGCCTATCCTTAATCTAATTCTTACTGAGTATCATCTCTCCTAATTGCGCGAACCTTTTTGCTTGTTTTTATTATGGCGCATATGTAAAATTGAATTAAAGAAAATGAATGGTTTAAAAGGTAAGTCGAAATGAGTGGTCAAGGGCTGAGCAAGATGACTGGTCCCTACAGATTTCGTCAGGTCCATAGACCTTCACTTGATCTTGTATTGCGCTGCAATTTCTTGAGGCGTTGTATCTTTCGATACACTGAAGACGTCGTAACTCTCTCAAACCAAAAAATAGCGATTTGCAGATCCACGACGCTGGTGAAAGATATCCGCGGCATTGTGATGGCTCTAGTGGAAGTGCAATAATACAGTGGCGACAACAGCGCTGCTGTGTATTGCCATAGCCAACGAGACAGGTTCTTGAATCTTGTAGCTCAAACGGACGACAAAATAGTACACCGCATATCTGGCAATAGTGAGAACGTGGTTTAAAAAATCTAAGCGCGGCTTTGTGGTCCATGCACTCGTTACTAACGTTGTCGGAAATCCAGAGCTTTTCAAGACCCGCGACGTCCAAAGTCTATAGAGCCAGGGATCAAAAATTGTCCATGTGCATGACGCTCTGAAGCTGGCGAAGGCGTTGCGGATTATATCAGCGCCGGTTTACTTGTACTTGAGAAGCCGATTGGTGTTGCTGCTGATTCATTGCTTACAGCCGGTGGGGTGGCATTTCGAGAAATTGTCGCGGGCTTGGCAAGAGATTGTTTGGCATTCGCTTGCTGGATAGGCGATTTAAGCTCAGGCTTTTCCCAAACAAACAGTCCCAACGTTAGACGCCGGGTTTCCGTGCAAAGTTACGTGGATGCAGCGCATCATTTCTTACAATGGCTGCTGCTTTCATGTTATTGCATTTATTTTTATTTAAAAATTCCGCAACTTGACATTATCTATCCGATGAATCGTTCGAAGACGGATGAGGAAGCATAGACAGACCAACTTACGGAGCGAAGTCTGTTGATGCTTCCTCATCTGTCGTAGAAGCTCAATTACAAGCCGTGAAAAAATCAATTAATGTGCGTCACATTCGGCGAGCAGCACCGCTTTAGGAGTATCGGCTACGCTCAAATTATTAAATGAAAGGCTGTCGAGATTGAAGCGCATTATAAAGAGGACTAATCGTGTCTCTTAGCACTGCACGGTCTCGATGATGAGCTACTGAACGCCATACGCCTTCTCTTGATGAAACCATCGTAACAGGATGCGCCAGTAATGTCGACAAAAGAAGTCAAATGTCGACAAAGAAGTCAAGTACGATTCCCAGCCCATGATCGATTACGTGATTAAGATTTATCAAGCGACATTTAGAAAGTCTTCGGATGAAAGAGTAATGAAAGGCCGTGATGACCGAACTGCAGACAATCGGAAAGCGTTTTCTGTAGTTATTCGATAGGAGAAATCATTATTCGATGCAATGGCGGTATGACTATATCAGACTAAGGTTCGTGTTGCACTTCGCAAGCGTCAACAAGAGCAAAGGAGGGCGTGAAGCTATCATACGTACCATGGTACAACGGGGTAGAGCAGCAAATTGTTTTTAAAAAAGGATTCATCAAAGTGTACAAATAAAGCAACCTGGCTTTATAATCCTTGGGTGCAACATACGAGACACTATTTTTATTAATCATTTAATCATCCATCTTTCGTGAACAAATTTATTTGAGGTGCCGGTATATATACCTCAGCTTTTTGGTAAACGTACCTCATGACAAGAATGACGTCGAATTTCACTTGCTTTAAAACCGCTAATGATTTTTTTAACATCATAAATACGCTTACCATCGACCACGTCGCGGTTATTTTAATCACGACGGTGCTGAAATTGACCCATATGTTCGTTTCTGATGGGGTATTCAGTGATGCCTTCAACAAGTTGTCAATTAACAAACCGTCATGAGCGATATCATCTATAGTTTTAGATAAGAGTTTGCATCGGTCATGCAAACTTAAATAAAAATGATTCGACCATAAGCAAAATTTAAAGTTGACTTCAAAGCATTATAATATGTGAGACCCTCGTGGGGCGACCGACGCTAATCAATTGAGCGGGTATTGGCATTGATCTCCGTTCTAAGCGCGAAAAAGTCTGCTTCAATGGCCTTGACCTTCTTCTGGCGGGCTTCGGCTTCCAGAGGCTTGTAGTCGTGTACACTTGCGAAAACGGTTTGTCTTCATCGCGGCACATTGCATCGTCACGATTCGAATTCGCACGGCTACTCGTCCAATGTTCTCAGTCTTTGACCAACTTCATTCAGTAACCGGCTACAAAGGTTCCTTTCTCGCCCAACGATTCGGGTTTCATCTCTTGGATATTTATATATTGCGCATGTAACTCAACATGCTCAAGAGGTACCTTGTCCTCTTCGTCTTAGGCCGAGTGAAATATACCATGAGAGTGCGCAATAAAAGTCATTGGCAATGTCTCTCCACCACTGCGCATATCGCAGTTCTATGCGTCGTACTTTGCATAATATTATCCTTGGATTTCGTAAGCTTGACCATTTCTTCAAATAAGTCTCATCTTTAGTATTACGAACCGACAAGCCGTGTGCGACGTGACATAGCAGAATGTGCGTCGTACTCGGCTGCTTCGGATATTGTTATTTTTCACGCTTTTTCATTCCGTTTGCGTCTCTTTTCGAGCCTTCAAGGCCTTAAAATGAAAAGTCGCTTGTTCCCGTCGAAGATTCTGCGCAGCTTCGCGCCTCCACCACTTTTCCGCACAAGAAATTTGCTGCGGCAGACGCTGTTAATGTTGCTTCCGATGGTCAACAAGAGCGTTTATTTTGGTACGGATCTGAGCTTTCTCGAGATCTGAACGTAGAGACTCGATCAACGTGTTGTACTCGTCCATGTCATACATAACCTTTTGACGAAGATTTTAATAGTAATGGAGCTGACCCCTAGGACCGCTGAAAATATTTTAAGCAGTCCGCATCACGCAGTAGCGGGTGTAGCACACACCCGTTAAAGATCGTCAAAAGCACTTTCCTGGTACTCGATTTTCAGGAAAATGGCAAGCCTTTGGACTCGAAAGTTCTTCTAGATCTCCAAAGAGCCACTCAGAACCGGTCTTACTGCGTTTTCCTAGAATCTGGAACTCGTGCGAGAGTGCAAGGTCCGACTCGATGACTTCATGAGAGGCCGCTTTGGCAACAGCCTTGTTTGATACACAATACGTCTTGACCATGAACGTTTCCGTATCCGGCATCGTGCCATTGCCTTTTGCTGTCTCATTCACAAAGCTATAGATTTTTGTCCAGTACTCAAAGCCCGTTGAAAACTTCGCAACAGGATCCATGACAGTTTGATAAACTCTGACGGGTTTTCATTACACGACGTGGCATAGGACATCAAGCTTGGAATGGGTTTCAACTCGACAATGCATTGATTGCAGACGCAACGGGTACACCGTCGACAATGGTGCTAGTGACCGCCAAGTTTAAAGGGACGGAAGTACACTTGGCACTCTGTCTGGTCATTTCGTGCTGTTTTGAACACAAAGTGGCTCGTTTTACCAATTGGAACTTGAGCCGAATCGCGAGTCCTTTCGGAATTATTGCGTTTCGAGCAGTTAAATCCTATAATTTCAATATGCATCAGTAATGCGCTCAAGTGTCTCTTAATCTTCGATTTCGTCAGGTCCATAGGCCGTAACTTGATCTTATTGCGCAGCAATTTCTTCAGGCGTTGCGTCTTTCGATACACCCAAGTCGTTGTAACTATTTTGACCCCAAAAAGGCCGATTTAAAGGTCCACAACGCTGGACAGAGATATCCGCGGGCGTTGTAATCGCTCCACTGGAAGCGTAGAAATACAGTTGTGGCAACAGCACTGCTGTGTATTGTCATAGCCAAACGAGACAGGCACTTGAATCTTGTAGCTCAAACGGACGACAAAAGAGTAAACCGCATATCTGGCAATAGTGAGAACGTGGTTTTGGAAATCTAAGCGCGGCTCTGCAGTCCATGCACGCGTTACTAACGTTGTCGGAAACCCAGAGCTTTTCAAGAACTGCGACGTCCGAAGGCACGCTGTCTAAAGAGCCAGGCTTTAAAAATCGTTTAAGCGGCTGTCACCGAGTGAGCATGGGGCAGCTGGGGACAGAACGGGTAAACCATCCGGCTTTAAACGACGCTCTGGGGCTGGTGAAGGCGTTTTAAATTTTACCGAAGAGGATTTACTGGTACCCCACGAAAATACGGCGTCTGGTCTTGCTTAGGTAAAGCCTGAGCTGAAACACGCTATCAATCAGACGAATGCCGAATAACCTCTTGCCAAGCCCCCGATTCATTTCGTTCATGATTATACGAAGGCGCTAAGCGCTTGAGATACGCTGCATGACTTGTGGATGTTTAGAATCGAACTGCGCAACGTATGGAAAAAGCGCTCCTTGACTTCACGCATTTCTTCTTCGGTACGGTGTTGCTCGCCAGCTGGATGGCACGTTGTATTTCTTTTTACGGCTTGTAACGAGGCTTCCACGACGGATGAGGAAGCATAAACAGACTTAGCTTTATCCGTCTTCGAACGATTCTTCGGATGAGAAAGCATTAACAGACTTAGCCCCGTCCGTCTTCGAACGATTCTTCGGATGAAAAAGCATTAACAGACTTAGCCCCGTCCGTCTTCGAACGATTCTTCGGATAAATAACGTCAACTTGCGGAAAATTGAAATAAATTTTAAAAGATAGCAACAGCAATTATAAAAAAGGATGCGTAAAATCCTAGTAATCTCCGTGGCAAATGAAGTGCGTTTAGTGCGACCTGTTCACAGCAAAAATGCTAGCATTACGGGCAAAGCAGACAGCTTGTATATATTACACAACAACCGTAAGCTTCGCTAAAGTATCTTCAAAGTTAGTTGCCGTGTGCAAAGTTTATGATGTCTTGTATGCGCGAGAATGAGGCAAAGCTAGCCCAGAGCGTGGCAAATTGTATCGTACAGCGTATTAAAAGCATGGCTATGCTCAAATTATTGAATGAAAGGCTGTCGAGATTGAAGATCATTCTTAAGAGGACTAATCGTTTCTTTTAGCGCTCCTGAACGCTATAAGCCTTCTCTTGATGAAACCATCTTTACAGGATGCGCCAGTAATGTCCACAAAAGAAATCAAATGTCGACAAAGAAGTCAAATACGATTCCCAGAGACGGCATGGCTTTGCATGTCGCGGGTCTTGAAAAGCTCTGGGTTTCCGACAACGTTAGTAACGAGTGCATGGACTGCAAAGCCGCGCTAAGATTTCCAAACCACGTCCTTACCATTGTCAGATATGCGGTCTACTCATTTGTCGTTCGTTTGAGCCACAAGATTTAAGTGCCTGTCTCGTTTGGCTATGGCAATACCCAGAAGCGCTGTTGTCGCAACTGTATTATTGCGCTTCAAGTAGAGCCATTTTAACACCCGCCGGATATCTTTGCCCAGCGTCGTCGACCTGCAAATCGCCTTGTCTTGGGTCAAGAAAGCTTTGACGTCTTAAGTGTATCGAAAGACGCAACGCCTCAAATGATTGCTGCGCAATACAAGATCAATACGTCGATCAAGTCTCCACATTTAGAGCTTGAGAGAACTCAGATCCGTACCAAAGCAAACGCTCCTGTCGACCGTCAGAAGCAACAGTTACAACGTATGGCCTGGCGAATTGCTCGTGCGGTAAAGCTGGCCGTCGGTAGCACTATCGTCGCGAGCGCGACGTCAAATAACAGAATGCGCGTCGTACTCGACTGCTTCTCAAAATGTAAATTTATCTCGCTGTGTTCGCTTTGTTTGTGTCTCTTTTCGAGCCTTCAAGGCCTTAAAATGAAATGTCGCTTGTTCCCGTCGAATAATCTGCGCAGCTTCGCGATTACGCTTGTACTCCTCCGTGTTATACATAACCTTTTGCCGACTTTTTTAAAAGTAATGGAGCTGACCTATAGGACCGCCGAAAATCTTTCAAGAAGTCCGTATCACGCAGTAGCGGGTGTAGCACACACCCGTTAAAAAAGCGTCAAAGGCACTTTCCCGCTAGCCCCGGGGTAGCCAATTTTCAGGAAATGGCAACGCCTTCGAATTCGAAAATTCTCATAGCTCTACAAAGAGCCACCCAAAAGCGGTCATAGTGCGTTTTTTTAGAATCTGGAACTTGTGCGAGAGTGCGAGGTCCGACTCGATGACTTCATGAGAGGCCGCTTTGGTAGCAGCCTTATTTGGTTCGCAGTACGTCTTGACCATAAACATTTCCGTATCCGGCAACGTGCCGTTGCCTTTTGCTCTCCAGTTCACAGAAATGTAGAGCTTTGTCAAGTACTCAAAGCCCGTTGGGGACTTCGCAACAAGATCCATGAGAGTTTGATAAACTCTGACAGGTTTTCATGACACGACTTGCACTGACGCAGGGGCATGGGACACCAAGCTTGGAATTGGATTTCGACTCGACACTGCATTGATTGCAGACACTACGGGTACATCGTGCCATTTGGTTCGTGATGCTAAAGACAAGACCATTTTGAAGAAAAGGTCAAGATAGGACGCAGTAGAATTGCGATATGTCGCAGTGGTCGAAACATCGTTCGGATTGGTCCGAGGCCAGTGTAAAGGGACGGAAGTACACTTGGCACTCTGTCTGGTCTGTTCGAGCAGTCTCGAACTCAAAGTGGCTCATTGTATCACTTATAACTTGAGACGAATCTCGAGCCTTTTCTTAATTATTTCATTTGAGCAGTTGGATCGTGCAATTTTCGATACACATCATTAATGCGCTCAAGTGTCTTTTGATCTTCGATTTCGTCAGATTAATAGGCCGTGGATTGCAATCGTGCAGTGTCGAGATAGATTGCCAATAATTTTATTGTGCACTCGTATGGTATATTTCACTCAACCAAAGACGAGAAGGACAAGGTACCTCTTGAGCTTGTTGAGATACATGCGCAATTTATTAAGATCCAAGAAAATGAACCGGAATCGTTGGACGAGAGAGGAGCCTTTGTCGACGAATAGTAAATGAAGTTGGCCAAAGAGCCAGGACATTGGAAGAGTAGCCGTGCAAATACGAATTGTGAAGATGCAATGTGCCGCGATGAAGACGCAAGGTGCTAGCAAGAGGACATGATTACAAGCCTCTGGAAGCCGAAGCCGGCCAGAAGAAGGTCAAGACCATTAAAGCAGACTTGTTGGCGCTTAGAACGGAGATCAATGC
>NC_090621.1:2042460-2047207 GCF_004359215.1 Bremia lactucae
AATCAGCCGCTTCCAAATGGAGTCAACCCGTATGCTATTGTCAATTTACGATCCGTCATGAATGAAGTCATCAGTAGTCTGTAACGGGTTGTACTGTTACATGCATATTCACATCTAAGTAACTATTATTTCCAACAAGAAAAAATAAAAGGAGGTTAAAATTAGGGAATTGTTATAATCACTCCCTTTTCGGTATGCTGTTGTCAATTTACGAACCGTCACGAGTGATCTCATCCGTAGTCTTAGTCAACAAGTCTGCTTCAACGGTCTTGACCTTCTTCTGGCGGGCTTCGGCTACCAGATGCACGAATACGTGCTCTTGCTAGCACCGTGCGTCTACACGCGGCACACTGCATCTTCACATTTCGTATTCGCACGGCCACTCGTCCAATGTCCTCGCTCTTTGACCAACTTCATTCTCTCTTCGTCGACAAAATTTCCTTTTTCGCCCAACGATTCGGGTTCCTTTTCTTGGATCGTAATAAATTGCGCATGTAACCCCATAAGATCAGGAGGTACCTCGTCGTTCACGTCTTTGGTCGAGTGAAATATACCATACGAGTGCACAGTTAAATGCATTGGCAATGTCTCTCGACATTACAGGATTGCAGGCCTCGAACCAATCAGCACGATGTTTCGACCTCTGCGCCATATCGCAGTTCTACTGCGTCGTATCTTGCTTAAAATTATCCGTGGATTTCGTAAGCTCGCCCATTTCTTAAAAATAAGTCTCGTCTTCAATATCACGAGCCGATTGGCCGCGTGCGACGTCAAATAACAGAATGTGCGTCGTACTCGACTGCTTTTCATTTCGTTATTTTTTCTCTTTATTCGCTCCGTTTGCGTCTCTTTTCGAGCCTTCAAGGCTATAAAATGAAACGTCGCTTGTTCTCGTCGAATATTATGCGCAAGTTCGCGATTACGCAGCTTTTCCGCACGAGCAACTTGTCGCACCAGACGCTGTTTATGTTGCTTCTGATGGTCGACAAGAGCGTTTTTTTGGTACGGATCTGAGCTTTCTCGAGTTCTGACCGTATAGACTTGATCGACGTGTTGTACTCGTCCGTGTTACACATAACCTTTTGGCGAATCTTTTAAAAGTAATGGAGCGGACCTCGAGGACCGCCGAAAATCTTTTAAGCAGTCCGCATCACGCAGTAGCGGGCGTAGCACACACCCATTAAAGAACGTCAAAAGAACTTTCCTGTTCGCTTCGTGGTACCCGATTTTCGGGAAAATGGCAACGCCTTTGGATTCGAAAGTTCTTCTAGCTCTCCAAAGAGCCACTCAAAACCCGTCATACTGCGTTTTTTCTAGAATCTGGAACTCGTGCGAGAGTGCAAGGTCCAACTAGATGACTTCATGAGAGGCCGCTTTGGCAGCAGCCTTGTTTGGTACACAGTACGCCTTGACTACAACATTTCCGTATCCGGCATCGTGCCATTGCCTTTTGCTCTTCAGTTCACAGAAATGTAGAGTTTTGTCAAGTACTCAAAGCCCGTTGAAAACTTCGCAAGAGGAACCATGACAGTTTGATAAACTCTGATAGGTTTTATTACACGACGTACAGTGACGCAGCGGAATGGGACAAGTTTAATCCTATAATTTCAATATGCATCAGTAATGCGCTCAAGTGTTATTTGATCTTCGATTTCGTCAGGTACATAGGCCGTAACTAGATCTTGTATTGGGCTGCAATTTCTTCAGGTGTTGCGTCTTTCGATACACTCAAGTCGTTGTAGCTCTTTTGACCCAAAGAAGGCCGATTTAGAGGTTCACAACGCTGGACAAAAATATCCGCGGGCGTTGTAATGACTCCACTGGAAGCGTAGTGATACAGTTGTGGCAACAGCGCTGCTGTGTATTGGCATCGCCATACGAGACAGGCACTTAAATCTTGTGGCTCAAACGAACGAAAAAGAGTAAACCGCATACCTGACAATGGTGAGGACGTGATTTTTTAAATCTAAACGTGGCTCTGCAGTCCATGCACTCGTTACTAACGTTTTCGGAAACGCGGAGCGTTTCAAGATCCGCGACGTCCGAAGGCACTCTGTCTAAAAAGCCAGGCTTTAAAATCGTTAAAGTGGCTGTCACCGAGTGAGCACGGGGCAGCTGGGGACGGAATAGGTGGACCATCAGGTTGTAAACGACGCTTTGGGGCTGATGAAGGCGTTGCAAAATGTACCGAAGAGAATTTACTGGTACCCCACGAAAATACGGCGTCTGGTCTTGCTTAGGTAAAGCCTGAGCTGAAACACGCTATCAATCCGACGAATGCCAAACAACCTCTTGCCAAGCCCCCAATTCATTTCGTCCATGATTATACGAAGGCGCTAAGCGCTTGAGATACGCTGCATGACTTGTGGATGTTTAGAATCGAACTGCACAATGTATGGAAAAAGCGCTCCTTGACTTCACGCATTTCTTCTTCGTACGGTGCTGCTCGCCAGCTGGATGGCACGTAGTATTTCGTTTTTACGGCTTGTAACGAGGCTTCCACGACGGATGAGAAAGCATATACAGACTTCGCTTAGTAAACTAAACTTGGGGTTTTGCGTCTGCTGGGGTTTCAAATCGTGGTGTCGAACTTCCACTATTGGCTGATATTTATCAAATTTGTTGAAGTTACCGTATTAACGATGTTCTGCTGCCATATCCGCATAAATATTCCTTATGCAGCCTTTAAGTATCATATTCAGCATAAATATAATGATGCCAGCAGAACATCGTTGATAAAGCAAATTTATAAATATGGTATATTTTATGTAGCATAATGTATGATGCTACGAATTGTACCAGCAGAACATCGTTAAAAAAACAACTTCATGGTTTTTTATTTACCGCCTAGCGGCCATTACAATTTGAATCTCCAGCAGCAGCAACACCCAAGATAATACTGCCGCATACAAGTAAAAAAGCAACGAAAAATTACGTCTATGGCAATCAGCGCATGAGTGTCGAATTCTGGCGACAGGGAATCGTACTGGGATGGGTTCAAACCTAAGCGACCAAGACGATCTGAATTAAATAAAGAGGGATCGGTTGTTAAGACAAGTGTGGCGTCGTTGTGGTGATTGCTTGAGGCAATAAGTTTTTGTTGCATTTTTTCACTTATATGTGGCAGTATAATCTTGATGTGTTGCTGCTGCTGGGGTTTTAAATTGTAGTGTCTTAATTGCTTCTAGGCTAATACTAAGAAATCGTTGAAGTTGCTTTATCATCGACGTTCTGATGGCATAATTCGCAGAATCATACTTGATACAGCACAAACGGGTTTCTTGACGCGTGTGTTGTAGCTATTTGTAATGTTAGGCGTTCATGTTGCTAATACTCGCTTCAATCTTAGAAAAAAGGATTTTAAAAATACAAAAGCAACAACAAATGTTTGATGACAAAGTCAGATTAGTCGTAAAGATCAGCTGGCGTAATTCGGGCAAATTGCACCAACAGAATTCTCCGGCATGAAAACTTTGAGTAATTTACACTCAAGCAAGATGGAAGTAAGAAATGACTCATGTTATATTGCACCAGATATAGCATACCGTTGTCTAAAATATTGCCATTAACAACTGCTTTAAAAATGAATTCTCCTGTCGTATAACGACAGAAATCGCTTTCCTGATTGTCTGCAGTTCCGGTCGTTACTAAATTTTATATAAATTTTTATTGATAGATTGTAAAAAAGGATGCGCAAACGCGGAGCTTTTCAAGAACCGCGACGTCGTACGCACGCTGTTTAAAGAGCCAGGCTTTAAAAATCGTTTAAGCGGCTGTCACCAAGTGAGCACGGGGCAATGGGGACGGAACGGGTGTCCCATCAGGCTGTAAACGACGCCCTGGGGCTGGTGAAGGCGTTGCAAATTGTACCGAAGAGGGTTTGGTGGTACCCCACGAAAATACGGCGTCTGGTCTTGCTTAGGTAAAGCCTGAGCTGAAACACGCTATCAATCAGACGAATGCCGAATAACCTCTTACCAAGCCCCCGATTCATTTCGTTCATGATGATACGAAGGCGCTAAGCGCTTGAGATACGCTGCATGACTTGTGGATGTTTAGAATCGAACTGCGCAACGTATGGAAAAACACGCTCCTTGACTTCACGCATTTCTTCTTCGGTACGGTGTTGCTCGCCAGTTGGATGGCACGTTGTATTTCTTTTTACGGCTTGTAACGAGGCTTTCACGACGGATGAGAAAGCATAAACAGACTTCGCTCAGTAAGCTTCCCATTTCATCTTCGAACGATTCTTCAGATAAATAACGTCAACTTGCGGAAAAAATTAAATTAAATTTTAGCGATAGATTGTAAAAAAAGGATGCGCAAAATCCTACTGAACGCAATACGCCTTCTATTGATGCAACCATCTTTATAGGATGCGCCAGTAATGCCGACAAAAGAAATCAAATGTCGACAAATAAGTCAAATACGATTCCTAGCGCATGATCGATGATCATTTTATTATTATTTAACACATCTTACATAATTCATTTAAAAAAAATCAGTATTACATATATATATATAAAAAGTATATATTCTATTTAAAACAATAAATTTTATTTATCAGTGCAAAATAATTTAAGTTGTAATCGCCTTGTGGATTTTTCTCACATAGCAGATAAAATTAAAAATATTGAACAACAATATTTAGAAACATTAATCGTTTTTAGTAATGACCGGAACTGCAGAAAATCAGGAAAGTAATTTCTGTAGTTATACGACCGAATTCCTTTTCCAGGCAGTTCTT
>NC_090621.1:2048969-2058252 GCF_004359215.1 Bremia lactucae
CACTTAGAATCGACCACGTCGCAGGACATTTTGATCGAGGCGGCGCTGAAATCGATCCATATCTCGTTTGCGATGCGGTATCTAGTGATGCCTTCAACAAGTATATTGGTGATGGTGAAGGACTGCAAGTTGCGCTCCGATTTTTGGACCTCAACGATAAAGGACAGATTTTTATTGTGGATCTGCCAACTAGAGTACATGAAAGCACATCACAAGAGTTCACGTCTCATTTCGTGGCTGCTACCGGAAATTCGCGCGAGATTGCAAAGGGAGGCTCAATGACAGCGAGCCGAGCCGGCTACCCAAAGAAGGAGGCTGATGCAACATTTGGCCCGATGGGGTCTACTCCGAACCAAACGCCCCCGCCAGCACCACGAACTATCGCCGATTGGGTGACACTAGCAGTTGAAGTTGGACGATGGCAACCATGGGCAAGTCTAGAGCGAGCTGCACGTTGGTGGTGCGAATGTTCGGGCATTCAGTACATTCTCCTACTGAAAGTCAGTGCTGCTGCAACACAAATTGAATACCGTCTTTATGATATCGTCACGCCTCGTGTCCTGCCGCAACCTTTGCGACACAGAATTCGACTTCGTGACCCAGAACGGCCCACTGACAATGTCACATTTGACATGCGCCGTATCTTGTCAATCCCTGCTAATCAGCCTCTTCCAAATGGAGTCAACCCGTATGCTATTGTCAATTTACGAACCGTCATGAGTGATATCGTCCGTTATCTTAGATAAGAGTTTAAATAGAATCGTTGTGTTTCACAAATGGTTCGAAATCAAATTTAATCGGTCATGTAGACTTAAATAAAAATCATTTGGCCATAAGCAACACTCTAAGCTGACTTCGAGTGCATTATAGTATGTGAGACCCTCGTGGGGCGACCGACGCTAAGTAATTGAGCGGGTATTGGCATTGATCTCCATTCTAAGCGCCAACAAGTCTGCTTTAATGGTCTTGACCTTCTTCTGGCCGGCTTCGGCTTCCAGAGGCTTGTAATCATGTCCTCTTGCTAGCACCTTGCGTCTTCATCGCGGCACATTGCATCATCACAATTCGTATTTGCACGGCTACTCGTCCAATGTCCTGGCTCTTTGGCCAACTTCATTTACTATTCATCGACAAAGGCTCCTCTCTCGCCCAACGATTCCGGTTCATTTTCTTGGATCTTAATAAATTGCGCATGTATCTCAACAAGCTCAAGAGGTACCTTGTCCTTCTCGTCTTTGGTTGAGTGAAATATACCATACGAGTGCACAATAAAATTATTGGCAATCTATCTCGACACTGCACGATTGCAATCCACGGCCTATGGATCTGACGAAATCGAAGATCAAAAGACACTTGAGCGAATTGATGATGTGTATCGAAAATTGCACGATCCAACTGCTCAAATGAAATAATTAAGAAAAGGCTTCAGATTCGTCTCAAGTTATAAGTGATACAATGAGCCACTTTGTGTTCGAGACTGCTCGAACAGACCAGACAGAGTGTCAAGTGTACTTCCGTCCCTTTACACTGGCCTCGGACCAATCCGAACGATGTTTCGACCACTGCGACATATCGCAATTCTACTGCGTCCTATCTTGACCATTTCTTCAAAATGGTCTTGTCTTTAGCATCACGAACCAAATGGCACGATGTACCCGTAGTGTCTGCAATCAATGCAGTGTCGAGTCGAAATCCAATTTCAAGCTTGGTGTCCCATGCCCCTGCGTCAGTGCAAGTCGTGTCATGAAAACCTGTCAGAGTTTATCAAACTCTCATGGATCTTGTTGCGAAGTCCCCAACGGGCTTTGAGTACTTGACAAAGCTCTACATTTCTGTGAACTGGAGAGCAAAAGGCAACGGCACGTTGCCGGATACGGAAATGTTTATGGTCAAGACGTACTGCGAACCAAATAAGGCTGCTACCAAAGCGGCCTCTCATGAAGTCATCGAGTCGGACCTCGCACTCTCGCACAAGTTCCAGATTCTAAAAAAACGCACTATGACCGCTTTTGGGTGACTCTTTGTAGAGCTATGAGAATTTTCGAATTCGAAGGCGTTGCCATTTCCTGAAAATTGGCTACCCCGGGGCTAGCGGGAAAGTGCCTTTGACGCTTTTTTAATGGGTGTGTGCTACACCCGCTACTGCGTGATACGGACTTCTTGAAAGATTTTCGGCGGTCCTATAGGTCAGCTCCATTACTTTTAAAAAAGTCGGCAAAAGGTTATGTATAACACGGAGGAGTACAAGCGTAATCGCGAAGCTGCGCAGATTATTCGACGGGAACAAGCGACATTTCATTTTAAGGCCTTGAAGGCTCGAAAAGAGACACAAACAAAGCGAACACAGCGATATAAATTTACATTTTGAGAAGCAGTCGAGTACGACGCGCATTCTGTTATTTGACGTCGTGCGCGCGACGATAGTGCTACCGACGGCCAGCTTTACCGCACGAGCAATTCGCCAGGCCATACGTTGTAACTGTTGCTTCTGACGGTCGACAGGAGCGTTTGCTTTGGTACGGATCTGAGTTCTCTCAAGCTCTAAATGTGGAGACTTGATCGTCGTGTTGATCTTGTATTGCGCAGCAATCATTTGAGGCGTTGCGTCTTTCGATACACTTAAGACGTCAAAGCTTTCTTGACCCAAGACAAGGCGATTTGCAGGTCGACGACGCTGGGCAAAGATATCCGGCGGGTGTTAAAATGGCTCTACTTGAAGCGCAATAATACAGTTGCAACAACAGCGCTTCTGGGTATTGCCATAGCCAAACGAGACAGGCACTTAAATCTTGTGGCTCAAACGAACGACAAATGAGTAGACCGCATATCTGACAATGGTAAGGACGTGGTTTGGAAATCTTAGCGCGGCTTTGCAGTCCATGCACTCGTTACTAACGTTGTCGGAAACCCAGAGCTTTTCAAGACCCGCGACATGCAAAGCCATGCCGTCTCTGGGAATCGTATTTGACTTCTTTGTCGACATTTGATTTCTTTTGTGGACATTACTGGCGCATCCTGTAAAAATGGTTTCATCAAGGGAAGGCTTATAGCGTTCAGGATCGCTAAGAGACACGTTTAGTCCTCTTGAAAATGATCTTTAATCTCGACAGCCTTCCATTCAATAATTTGAGCATAGCCATACTTTTAATACTCTGTACGATACAATTTGCCACGCTCTGGGCTAGCTTTGCCTCATTCTCGCGCATACAAGACATCATAAACTTTGCACACGGCAACTAACTTTGAAGATACTTTAGCGAAGCTTGCGGTTGTTGTGAAATATACAAGCTGTCTGCTTTGCCCGTAATGCTAGCATTTTGGCTGTGAACAGGTCGCACTAAACGCACTTCATTTGCCACGGAAATTACTAGGATTTTTCGCATCCTTTTTTATAATTGCTGTTGCTATCTTTTAAAATTTATTTCAATTTTCCGCAAGTTGACGTTATTTATCTGAAGAATCGTTCGAAGATGAAATGGGAAGCTTACTGAGCGAAGTCTGTTTATGCTTTCTCATCCGTCGTGGAAGCCTCGTTACAAGCCGTAAATAGAAATACAACGTGCCATCCAACTGGCGAGCAACACCGTACCGAAGAAGAGGTGCGTGAAGTCAAGGAGCGCTTTTTCCATACGTTGCGCAGTTCGATTCTAAACATCCACAAGTCATGCAGCGTATCTCAAGCGCTTAGCGCCTTCGTATAATCATGAACGAAATGAATCGGGGGCTTGGCAAGAGGTTATTCGGCATTCGTCTGATTGATAGCGTGTTTCAGCTCAGGCTTTACCTAAGCAAGACCAGACGCCGTATTTTCGTGGGGTACCACTAAATCCTCTTCGGTACAATTTGAAACGCCTTCACCAGCCCCAGAGCGTCGTTTAAAGCCGGATGGTTCACCCGTTCTGTCCCCAACTGCCCCGTGCTAACTCGGTGACAGCCGCTTAAACGATGCTTAAAGCCTGGCTCCTTAGACAGCATGGCTTTGGACGTCGCAGGCCTTGAAAGCTCTGAGTTTCCGAAAACGTTAGTAACGAGTGCATGGACTGCAGAGCCGCGCTAAGATTTCCAAAACCACGTTCTCATTATTGCCAGGTATGCGGTTTACTCTTTTGTCGTCCGTTTAAGCTACAAGATTCAAGTACCTGTCTCGTTGGCTATGGCAATACATAGCAGCGCTGTTGTCGCCACTGTATTATTGCACTTCCACTGAAGCCATCACAATGTCGCGGATATCTTTCACCAGCGTCGTGGATCTGCAAATCGCTATTTTTTGGTTTGAGAGAGTTACGACGTCTTTAGTGTATCGAAAGACGCAACGCCTCAAGAAATTGCAGCGCAATACAAGATCAAGTGACGATCTATGGACCTGACGAAATCGAAGATCAAGCGACACTTGAGCGCATTAATGATGCGTATCGAAAGTTGCACGATCCAACTACTCAAATGAAATAATAAAGAAAGGGCTCGAGATTCGTCTCAAGTTATAAATGATACAATGAGCCACTTTGTGTTCGAAACAGCTCGAACTGACCAGACAGAGTGCCAAGTGTACTTCCGCCCCTTTACACTTGGCCGTCGGTAGCACTATTGTCGCGCGCACGACGTCAAATAACAGAATGCGCGTCGATCGACTGCTTCTCAGAATGCAAATTTTTCTCGCTGTATTCGCTCCGCTTGCGTCTCTTTTCGAGCCTTCAAGGCCTTAAAACGAAACGCCGTATGTTCCCGTCGAAAATTCTCCGCTGCTTCGCGCTTACGCTACTTTTCCGCACGAGCAATTTGCCAGGCCATACGTTGTAACTGTTGTTTCTGACGGTCGACAAGAGCGTTTGCTTTAGTACGGATCTGAGCTCTCTCGAGCTCTAAACGTAGAGACTTTATCGACGTGTTGTACTCGTCCGTGTTATACATAACCTTTTGCCGATTCTTTAAAAGTAATGGAGCTGACCTATAGGACCGCCGAAAATCTTTCAAGCAGTCCGCATCACGCAGTAGCGGATGCAGCACAAATCCGTTGAAGAACGTCAAAAGCACATTCCTAATCGCCTCGTGGTACACGATTTTCGGGAAGATGGCAATGCCTTTGTATTCGAAAGTTCTCCTAGCTCTACAAAGAGCCACCCAAAAGCGGTCATACTGCGTTTTTAGAATCTGGAACTCGTGCGTGACTGCAATGTCCGCCTCGATGACTTCATGAGTGGCCGCTTTGGCAGCAGCCTTGTTTGGTTCACAGTACGTCTTGACCATGAATGTTTCCGTATCCGGCACCGTGCCATTGATTTTTGGTCTCCCATTTAAAATAATGTAGATTTTTGTCAAGCATCCAAAGCCCGCAGGGGATTTCGCAACAGGATCCATGACAATTTGATTAACTCTTACGGTTTTTCATTACACGACGCACAGTGATGCAGGGGCAAGGGACACCAAGCTTGGAATGGATTTCGACTCGACACTGCATTGATTGCAGAGGCAAGGGACACCAAGCTTGGAATGGATTTCGACTCGACACTGCATTGATTGCAGGGGCAAGGGACACCAAGCTTGGAATGGATTTCGACTCGAACCTGCATTGATTGCAGACACTACGGTACATCGTGTCATTTGGTTCATGATACTTAAGACGAGACTTATTTTGAAGAAATGGTCGAAATTACGAAATCTAAGGATAATTTTAAGCAAGATACGACGCAGTAGAACTGCTATATGGCGCAGTGGTCGAAACATCGTGCGGATTGGACCGACGTTTGCAGTCCTGCAGTGTCGAGAGACATTGCCAATGACTTTTATTGTGCACTCGTATGGTATATTTCACTCGGCCAAAGACGAGAAGGACAAGGTACCTCTTGAGCTTGTTGAGTTACATGCGATTTTTTAAGATCCAAGAAAAGGAATCGGAATCGTTGGGCGAGAGAGGAACCTTTGTCGACGAATAGTGAATGAAGTTGGCCAGAGAGCGAGGACATTCGACGAGTAGCCGTGCGAATACGAAATGTGAAGATGCAGTGTGCCGCGTGAAGACGCACGGTGCTAGCAAGAGGACACGACTGGAAGCCGAAGCCTGCCAGAAGAAGGTCAAGACCATCGAAGCAGACTTGTTGGCTAAGACTACGGATGAGATCACTCATGACGGTTCGTAAATTGACAACAGCATACCGAAAAGGGAGTGATTATATCCCTCATTTTAAACTCCTTTTATTTTTTTTTCTTATTGGAAATAATAGTTACTTTGAAGTAAATATGCATGTAACGGTACAACCCGTTACAGACAACGGATGATATCATTCATGACGGTTCGAAAATTGACAACAGCATACGGGTTGACTCCATTTGGAAGAGGCTGATTAGCAGGGATTGACAAGATACGATGCATGTCAAATGTGACATTGTCAGTGGGCCGTTCTGGGTCACGAAGTCGAATTCTGTGTCGCAAAGGTTGCGGCAGGACACGAGGCGTGACGATATCAAAAAGACGATATTCAATTTGTGTTGCAGGAGCACTGACTTTCAGTAGGAGAATGTACTGAATGCCAGAATATTCGCACCACCAACGTGCAGCTCTAGACTTGCCCATGGTTGCCATCGTCCAACTCCAACTGCAAATGTCACCCAATTGGCAATAGTTCGAGGTACTGGCGGAGGCGTGCGGTTTGGTGTTGACCGTTTCGGACCAAATTTCGCATCAGCCTCCTTCTTTGGGAAGCCGGCTCTGCTCGCTGTCATTGAGCGTCCCATTGCAATCTCGCGCGAATTTCCGGTAGGAGCCACGAAATGTATGGTAAACTGTAGTGACGTGCTTTCATGTACTCTAGTTGGCAGATCCACAATATAATACTGTCCTTTATCATTGAGGTCGAAAACTCGGAGAGCAACTTGCAGTCCTTCACCATCATCTATATACTTGTTGAAGGCATCACTAGATACCGCATCGCAAACGAGATATGGATCGATTTCAGCGCTGTCTTGATCGAAATACCCCGCGACGTGGTCGATTCTAAGCGCATTCATTATGTTAGAAATCTCGTTAGCAGCTTTAAAGCGGGTAGAATTCAACGTCATGCTTGTATTAGCACCCGAAGCCTATTGATTAAATCCGGATACTCTTGGTCGCTTGGGTATCGAACCATAACAGTACGAATCCTCGTCGCCCAAGTTTGAGGATATTATACAGCATAAAAAAATTGCTGTGGATTATGTTGAGTAGATAACTGTGGAGTAGATGACAAAATTCGAAGTGATATCTATTGAGTTAAATTTGTCTAACATTACTCTGCTCTACTCAATGTCTTACCCTCATTGATTGGTCTAAGCAGGTTGGTAATTACGCTAAGTAAAACAGTTCTTACAAATGATAACCTATAGACGAAATATAAAAGATGGCGAAAACGTGACTTCGGGGGAGCGAAGCCCTGGTGAACCCTAAACACCAGATGCCGGTTTTCAACGTTACCACTGTCGGAATTAATCTTGCGCCAAGTTGGAAGAACGTTATCCCCCACGTCTTAACCACTTGAGCAAATTACATTAGCTGCAACTCATGTTACCTTCAATTCTTAGCAGAGCAATACCAACACTCCCACTCACCGCTAATGCATGGCAACCTTTTTCTTGATACCACTCTTCTCGCATAGGAACTTGAGCGTCTTCGTTCCAAGCGCCTCCGTCAACAAGTCGGCCAATTGGTTCTTGGTGTCCACGTAGTCGACTTGAACCTTTCCGTTCTCCACGTTCTCGCGTGTGAAGTGGTGCTTGATATCAATATGCTTCAACCTTGAGTTTTAGCCAGCGTTTTTGGCCAACGCGATCGCTCCTTGGTTGTCCTCCCATATCTGCGTAGCATTCCTTTGTTCGTACCCCATGTCCTTAAGCATTGCACGCATCCATAGCACCTCCTGCACACACAAACTCAGCGCCATGTACTCTGCCTCAGCAGAGCTTAGTGCAACAGTCCTCTGAAACTTGGACTTGAACACTACCGGGGCGTTACCCATAATCACCATGATGCCTGACACGGAATACCTGTTGTCGATGTTCGTTCCCCAGTCAGCGTCGGAGTATGCTTCAATCGTGACCGTTCCCATACTACCTTCACACAGAATACCATGCTCGCGAGTCGTCTTTAGGTATCGAAGTACGCGAATTGCAGCCTTCCAATGCAGCAAACCCGGATTTTCCAGAAATCTTGATAGCTGTGTCACCACGAAAGCGACATCCGGGCGCGTACACGTCGTGATATAAAGAAGACACCCGATGAGAGAGCGGTAAGGTCTCGACCGCATCTCAGCACGCTCTGAATTCGTTCTAGGTGATTGTTCCTTTGACAGCTTCAAACCCGATGCGCATGGATTGTCCACAGACTTTGCATTCTCCTGGCCGAACCGTTTTGCAACGTCGTCAATGTACCGTGTCTGCTTGATCATAAGCGTACGTGCCCTTAGGTCATGATCGATCTCCGTCCCTAAAATAAATTTTGCTTCACCGAGCTCCTTCATCTTGAAGGCGGCTTTAAGAGCATTATTTACTTCACGAATTCATCGCTCGTCTTGGCTGCGATAATCATGTCGTCGACGTACAGACACACGAACACGAAGCCGCTTCTAGAATGCTTGACGTATACGCACTGGTCTGCTCCACAGCTCTTAAAACCGTTCTGCAGGATAACATGATGAATGGTCTTGTTCCACGCGCTTGCTGCCTGCTTCAAACCGTATATAGCCTTGTTCAGTAGACACACTTGGCCATCAGCGTTTTTGATACCGTTTGGGATCTCCGTGTAGACCCGGTCCATAAGTTTACTATTCAGGAACGCTGTATCCGCGTCTAAATGTTCCCTGACGTACTGCAACGCCACACACACCGCTAGAACCACCCGAATTGAGTTCATGTTCGCCACCGGCGAATATGTCTCAAAGAAGTCTACACCGTACTTTTGCTTGAAACGCTTCGCTACCAAGCGTGTCTTATAGCGAATCACGCGACCGTTTTCGTCACGCTTCTTGGCGAACACTCGGCGACAGCCGATGGTACGCGTAGACGCTCCGCGCGGTACCAGTCCCCATGTAGCGTTATGTTGGTGAGAGCAAAACTCTGCTTCCATTGCTTTTCGCCACTCATCAGATTCGTGGCTGGATATTGCCTCCGCGTACATCGTTGGCACGTCCACGGCGTCATCAACGTTTGCCACATACGCCATAACAGCTTCCGCGATGAGTCCGTCTTCATCGATACGAGCACGCTTTGGAGACGGCGGACCGTCACTACCTTCCGACTGAAGATGTTCATCATAACT
>NC_090621.1:2059071-2059303 GCF_004359215.1 Bremia lactucae
CTATCAGGTACTCATGAGAGAGTCCGATGTAGCCAAAACGGCAGTAAGCACCCCGAGCGGTATGCTTTGGGAGTGGCTTGTGATGCCCCAAGGTTTGAAAAACGCAATAGCGACATTTAACCGAGTGGTGGCTCACGTGATGCGTCGGCACTGTGCTTACGCGCCCCATTACTTTGACGATGTATTCGTGCATAGTAGGGCCGAGGACGGGCTGAGCGCAATAGAGTCGCAC
>NC_090621.1:2059403-2065055 GCF_004359215.1 Bremia lactucae
TACAAGAGCCACCCAAAAGCGGTCATACTGCGTTTTTTTAGAATCTGGAAACTCGTGCGAGAGTGCAAGGTCCTACTCGATAACTTCATGAGAGGCCCTTTGGCAGCAGCCTTGTTTGGTTCACAGTACGTCTTGACCATGAACGTTTCCGTGTCCGGCATCGTGCCATTGCCTTTTGCTCGACAGTTCACAGAAATATAGATCTTTGTCAAGTCCGTTGGGGACTTCGCAACAGGATCCATGAGAGTTTGATAAACTCTGACAGGTTTTCATTACACGACGTACAGTGACGCAGGGGCATGGGACACCAAGCTTGGAATGGGTTTCGACTCGACAATGCATTGATTGCAGACACTACGGGTACATCGTCGACAATAGTGCTACCGACGGTCAAGTGTAAAGAGACGGAAGTACACTTGGCACTCTGTCTGGTCCGTTCGAGCTGTTTCAAACACAAAGTGGCTCGTTGTATCTTTTGGAACTTGAGACGAATCGCGAGTACCTTTCGAAAATAATTGTGTTTCGAGCAATTAAATCCTATAATTTCAATATGCATCAGTAATGCGCTCTAGTGTCTCTTGATCTTCGATTTCGTCAGGTCCATAGGCCGTAACTAGATCTTGTATTGGGCTGCAATTTCTTCAGGTGTTCTCTGTACACCCAAGTCGTTGTAGCTCTTTTGACCCAAAGAAGGCCGATTTAGAGTTCCACAACGCTGGACAAAGATATCCGCGGGCGTTGTAATGGCTCCACTGGAAGCGTAGAAATACAGTTGTGGCAACAGCGCTGCTGTTTATTGTCATCGCCAAACGAGACAGGCACTTAAATCTTGTGGCTCAAACGGACGACAAAAGAGTAAACCGCATACCTGACAATGGTGAGGACGTGATTTTTGATAATCTAAACGTGGCTCTGCAGTCCATGCACTGGTTACTAACGTTGTCGGAAACGCGGAGCTTTTCAAGAACCGCGAGGTCCGAAGGCACGCTGTCTAAAGAGCCAGGCTTTAAAAATCGATTAAGCGGCTGTCACCGAGTGAGCACGGGGCAGCTGGATACGGAACGGGTGGACCATCAGGCTGTAAACGACGCTCTGGGGCTGGCGAAGGCGTTGCAAATTGTACCGAAGAGGGTTTACTGGTACCCCACGAAAGTACGGCGTCTGGTCTTGCTTAGGTAAAGCCTGAGCTGAAACACGCTATCAATCAGACGAATGCCAAATAACCTCTTGCCAAGCCCCCGATTCATTTCGTTCATGATGATACGAAGGCGCTAAGCGCTTGAGATACGCTGCATGACTTGTGGATGTTTAGAATCGAACTGCGCAATGTATGGAAAAAGCGCTCCTTGATTTCACGCATTTCTTCTTCGGTACGGTGTTGCTCGCCAGCTGGATGGCACGTTGTATTTCTTTTTACGGCTTGCAACGAGGCTTCCACGACGGATGAGAAAGCATAAACAGACTTAGCTCAGTAAGCTTCCCCATCCGTCTTCGAACGATTCTTCGGATAAATAACGTCAACTTGCGGAAAATTTGAATAAAATTTTAATGATAGATTGTAAAAAAGGATGCGCAAAATCGTAGTATTTTCCGTGGCAAATGAAGTGCGTTCAGTGCGACTTGTTCACTCCCAAAATGCTAGCATTACGGGCGAAGCAGACAGCTTGTATTTAACAACAACTGGAATCTTCGCTAAATTATCTTCAACGTTAGTTGCCGTGTGTAAATTTTATGATGCTTTTTTTGCAAGAGAATGAGGCAAAGCTAGCCTAGAGCTTGGCAAAATTGCATAGTACAGAGCATTACGATGATCATTTTCTTATTATTTCAAAAATCATAGATAATACATTTTCCTCAAAAATAAGTATGAAATAAATTAAAAAAAAATCTATTCTTTGTAAAAACAATTAATTTTATTCATCAGTGCAAAATAATTGAAGTTATAATCGCCTTTAGATTTTTCTTACATAACAGATGTAATTTAAAAAGGTTGAACAACAATATTTTCTTAGAAACATTTATCGTTTTGCGTAATGACCAGAACTGCAGACAATCAGGAAAGGGATTTCTGTAGTTATACGACAGGAGAATTCATTTTTTTTTTCAAGGCAGTTGTTAATGGCAATATTTTAGACAACGGTATGCTATATCTGGTACAATTTAACATGAGTCATTTCTTACTTTCATCTTGCTTGAGTGTAAAATACTCAAAAGTTCTCAGGCCGAGAATTCTGTTGGTTCAATTTGCCCGAATTACGCCAGCTGATCTTTACGACTAATCTGACTTTGTCATTAGACATTTGTTGTTGTTTTGCAATATTAGAATCACTTTTTTTAAGAATGAAGCGAGTATTAGCAACAGGAACGCCTATTATTACAAAGAGCTACAACACACGCGTCAAGAAACCCGTTTGTGCTGTATCAAGTATGATTCTGCGAATTATGCCAGCAGAACGTCGATGATATAGCAACTTCAAAGATTTTTTAGTATTAGCCTAAAAGCAATTACGACACTACAATTTAAAACTCCAGCAGCAGCAACACCCCAAGATTATACTGCCACATATAAGTGAAAAATTGAAACAAAAACTTATTGCCTCAAGCAAAAACCACAACAACGTCACACTTGTCTTTACAACCGATGCTTCTTTCTTTATTTCAGATAATCTTGGTCGTTTAGGTTTCGACCTATCCAAGTACGATTTTCTAGCGCCAGAATTTGACACTCATGCGCTAATTGCCATAGAAATAATTTTTGTTGCTTTTTCACTTGTATGCGCGCGGCAGTATTATCTTGAGGTGTTGCTGCTGCTGGGGGTTCAAATTGTAATGTCGTAATTGCCGCTAGACTGTTAATAAAAAAACGTTGAAGTTGCTTTATCAACGATAAGCGGGTAGAATTCAACGTCATGCTTGTATTAGCACCCGAAGCCTATTGATTAAATCCGGATACTCTTGGTCGCTTGGGTATCGAATCATAACAGTACGAAGCCCAAGTTTGAGGATATTATACAGCATAAAAAAATTGCTGTGGATTAACATCGTTGATAATGCAAATTTATAAAAAATAGTATACTTTATGTAGCTGATGCGCTTAGAATCGACCACGTCGCGGGGTATTTGATCGAGATAGCGCTGAAATCGATCCATATCTCGTTTGCGATGGGGTATCTAGTGATGCCTTCAACAAGTATATTGGTGATGGTGAAGGACTGCAAGTTGCGCTCCGATTTTTGGACCTCAACGATAAAGGACAGATTTTTATTGTGGATCTGCCAACTAGAGTACATGAAAGCACGTCACTACGGTTTACCATACATTTCGTGGTTCCTACCGGAAATTCGCGCGAGATTGCAATGGGAGGCTCAATGACAGCGAGCCGAGCCGGCTTCCCAAAGAAGGAGGCTGATGCGACATTTGGTCCGAAACGGTCAACTCCAAACCGAACGCCTCCGCCAGTACCTCGAACTATTGCCGATTGGGTGACATTTGCAGTTGAAGTTGGACGATGGCAACCATGCGCAAGTCTAGAGCGAGCTGCACGCTGGTGGTGCGAATATTCGGGCATTCAGTATATCCTCCTACTGAAAGTCAGTGCTCCGCAACGCAAACTGAATACCGTCTTTATGATATCGTCACGCCTCATGTCCTGCCGCAATCTTTGCGACACAGAATTCGACTTCGTGACCCAGAACGGCCCACTGACAATGTCACATTTGACATGCGCCGTATCTTTTCAATCGCTGCTAATCAGCCGCTTCCAAATGGAGTCAACCCGTATGCTGTTGTCAATTTACGATCTGTCATGAATGAAGTCATCAGTAGTCTGTAACGGGTTGTACTGTTACATGCATATTCACATCTAAGTAACTATTATTTCCAACAAGAAAAAATAAAAGGAGGTTAAAATTAGGGAATTGTTATAATCACTCCCTTTTCGGTATGCTGTTGTCAATTTACGAACCGTCATGAGTGATCTTATCCGTAGTATTAGCCAACAAGTCTGCTTCAATGGTCTTGACCTTCTTCTGGCGGGCTTCGGCTACCAGACGCACGAATCGTGCCTCTTGCTAGCACCGTGCGTCTTCACGCGGCACATTGCATCTTCACATTTCGTATTCGCACGGCTACTCGTCGAATGTCCTCGCTCTCTGGCCAACTTCATTCACTATTCGTCGACATAGGTTTCTCTCTCGCCCAACGATTCCGATTCCTTTTCTTGGATCTTAATAAATTGCGCATGTAACTCAACAAGCTCAAGAGGTACCTTGTCCTTCTCGTCTTTGGCCGAGTGAAATATACCATACGAGTGCACAATAAAAGTCATTGGCAATGTCTCTCGACACTCCAGGACTGCAAACGTCGGACCAATCCGAACGATGTTTCGACCACTGCGCCATATCGCAGTTCTACTGCGTCGTATCTTGCTTGAAATTATCCTTGGATTTCGTAAGCTCGACCATTTCTTAAAAATAAGTCTCGTCTTAAGTATCACGAACCAAATGACACGATGTACCGTAGTGTCTGCAATCAATGCAGTGTCGAGTCGAAATCCATTCCAAGCTTGGTGTCCCTTGCCCCTGCAATCAATGCAGTGTCGAGTCGAAATCCATTCCAAGCTTGGTGTCCCTTGCCCCTGCATATGGTGTGAATGAAACCGTAAGAGTTAATCAAATTGTCATGGATCATGTTGCGAAATCCCCTGCGGGCTTTGGATACTTGACAAAAATCTACATTATTTTAAATGGGAGACCAAAAATCAATGGCACGGTGCCGGATACGGAAACATTCATGGTCAAGACGTACTGTGAACCAAACAAGGCTGCTGCCAAAGCGGCCACTCATGAAGTCATCGAGGCGGACATTGCAGTCTCGCACGAGTTCCAGATTCTAAAAACGCAGTATGACCGCTTTTAGGCGTTTCTTTGTAGAGCTAGGAGAACTTTCGAATCCAACGGCTTGCCATTTTCCCGAAAATCGGGTACCATGAGGCGATTAGGAAAGTGCTTTTGACGTTCTTTAACGGATTTGTGCTACATCCGCTACTGCGTGATGCGGCCTGCTTGAAAGATTTTCGGCGGTCCTATAGGTCAGCTCCATTACTTTTAAAAGAATCGGCAAAAGGTTATGTATAACACGGACGAGTACAACACGTCGATCAAGTCTTTACATTTAGAGCTCGAGAGAGCTCAGATCCGTACTAAAGCAAACGCTCTTGTCGACCGTCAGAAACAACAGTTACAACGTATGGCCTGGCAAATTGCTCGTGCGGAAAAGTAGCGTAAGCGCGAAGCAGCGGAGAATATTCGACGGGAACATACGGCATTTCATTTTAAGGCCTTTAAAGGCTCGAAAAGAGACGCAAGCGGAGCGAATACAGCGAGAAAAATTTACATTCTGAGAAGCAGTCGAGTCGACGCGCATTCTGTTATTTGACGTCGTGCGCGCGACAATAGTGCTACCGACGGCCAAGTGTAAAGGGGCGGAAGTACACTTGGCACTCTGTCTGGTCAGTTTGAGCTGTTTCGAACACAAAGTGGCTCATTGTATCATTTATAACTTGAGACGAATCTCGAGCCCTTTCTTTATTATTTCATTTGAGTAGTTGGATCGTGCAACTTTCGATACGCATCATTAATGCGCTCAAGTGTC
>NC_090621.1:2066141-2073259 GCF_004359215.1 Bremia lactucae
ATCATGGACGAAATGAATTGGGGGCTTGGCAAGAGGTTGTTTGGCATTCGTCGGATTGATAGCGTGTTTCAGCTCAGGCTTTACCTAAGCAAGACCAGACGCCGTATTTTCGTGGGGTACCAGTAAATTCTCTTCGGTACATTTTGCAACGCCTTCATCAGCCCCAAAGCGTCGTTTACAACCTGATGGTCCACCTATTCCGTCCCCAGCTGCCCCGTGCTCACTCGATGACAGCCACTTTAACGATTTTAAAGCCTGGCTTTTTAGACAGAGTGCCTTCGGACGTCGAGGTTCTTGAAACGCTCCGCGTTTCCGAAAACGTTAGTAACGAGTGCATGGACTGCAGAGCCACGTTTAGATTTAAAAAATCACGTCCTCACCATTGTCAGGTATGCGGTTTACTCTTTTTCGTTCGTTTGAGCCACAAGATTTAAGTGCCTGTCTCGTATGGCGATGCCAATACACAGCAGCGCTGTTGCCACAACTGTATCACTACGCTTCCAGTGGAGCCATTACAACGCCCGCGGATATCTTTGTCCAGCGTTGTGAACCTCTAAATCGGCCTTCTTTGGGTCAAAAGAGCTACAACGACTTGAGTGTATCGAAAGACGCAACACCTGAAGAAATTGCAGCCCAATACAAGATCTAGTTACGGCCTATGTACCTGACGAAATCGAAGATCAAATAACACTTGAGCGCATTACTGATGCATATTGAAATTGTAGGATTAAACTTGTCCCATTCCGCTGCGTCACTGTACGTCGTGTAATAAAACCTATCAGAGTTTATCAAACTGTCATGGTTCCTCTTGCGAAGTTTTCAACGGGCTTTGAGTACTTGACAAAACTCTACATTTCTGTGAACTGAAGAGCAAAACGCAATGGCACGATGCCGGATACGGAAATGTTGTGGTCAAGGCGTACTGTGTACCAAACAAGGCTGTTGCCAAAGCGGCCTCTCATGAAGTCATCTAGTTGGACCTTGCACTCTCGCACGAGTTCCAGATTCTAGAAAAAACGCAGTATGACGGGTTTTGAGTGGCTCTTTGGAGAGCTAGAAGAACTTTCGAATCCAAAGGCGTTGCCATTTTCCCGAAAATCGGGTACCACGAAGCGAACAGGAAAGTTCTTTTGACGTTCTTTAATGGGTGTGTGCTACGCCCGCTGCTGCGTGATGCGGACTGCTTAAAAGATTTTCGGCGGTCCTCGAGGTCCGCTCCATTACTTTTAAAAGATTCGCCAAAAGGTTATGTGTAACACGGACGAGTACAACACGTCGATCAAGTCTATACGGTCAGAACTCGAGAAAGCTCAGATCCGTACCAAATAAACGCTCTTGTCGACCATCAGAACCAACATAAACAGCGTCTGGTGCGACAAGTTGCTCGTGCGGAAAAGCTGCGTAATCGCGAACTTGCGCAGAATCTTCGACGGGAACAAGCGACGTTTCATTTTGTGGCCTTGAAGGCTCGAAAAGAGACGCAAACGGAGCGAATAAAGAGAAAAAATAACGAAATGAAAAGCAGTCGAGTACGACGCACATTCTGTTATTTGACGACGCACATTCTGTTATTTGACGTCGCACGCGGCCAATCGGCTCGTAATATTGAAGACGAGACTTATTTTTAAGAAATGGGCGAGCTTACGAAATCCACGGATAATTTTAAGCAAGATACGACGCAGTAGAACTGCGATATGGCGCAGAGGTCGAAACATCGTGCTGATTGGTTCGAGGCCTGCAATCCTGTAATGTCGAGAGACATTGCCAATGCATTTAACTGTGCACTCGTATGGTATATTTCACTCGACCAAAGACGTGAACGACGAGGTACCTCCTGATCTTGTGGGGTTACATGCGCAATTTATTAAGATCCAAGAAAAGGAACCCGAATCGTTGGGCGAAAAAGGAAATTTTGTCGACGAAGAGAGAATGAAGTTGGTCAAAGAGCGAGGACATTGGACGAGTGGCCGTGCGAATACGAAATGTGAAGATGCAGTGTGCCGCGTGTAGACGCACGGTGCTAGCAAGAGCACGTATTCGTGCGTCTGGTAGCCGAAGCCCGCCAGAAGAAGGTCAAGACCGTTGAAGCAGACTTGTTGACTAAGACTACGGATGAGATCACTCGTGACGGTTCGTAAATTGACAACAGCATACCGAAAAGGGAGTGATTATAACAATTCCCTAATTTTAACCTCCTTTTATTTTTTCTTGTTGGAAATAATAGTTACTTAGATGTGAATATGCATGTAACAGTACATCCCGTTACAGACTACTGATGACTTCATTCATGACGGATCGTAAATTGACAATAGCATACGGGTTGACTCCATTTAGAAGCGGCTGATTAGCAGGGATTGACAAGATACGATGCATGTCAAATGTGACATTGTCAGTGGGCCGTTCTGGGTCACGAAGGCGAATTCTGTGTCGCAAAGGTTGCGGCAGGACATGAGGCGTGACGATATCATAAAGACGGTATTCGATTTGTGTTGCAGAAGCACTGACTTTTAGAAGGAGGATATACTGAATGCCAGAATATTCGCACCACCAACGTGCAGCTCGCTCTAGACTTGCCCATGGTTGCCATCGTCCAACTTCAACTGCTAGTGTCACCCAATCGGCAATAGTTCGTGGTGCTGGTGGGGGCGTTCGATTTGGTGTAGACCTCTTCGGACCAAATGTCTCATCAGCCTCCTTCTTTGGGTAGCCGGCTCGGCTCGCTGTCATTGAGCCTCCCATTGCAATCTCGCGCGAATTTCCGGTAGCAGCCACGAAATGTATGGTAAACCGTAGTGACGTGCTTTCATGTACTCTAGTTGGCAGATCCACAATAAAAATCTGTCCTTTATTGTTGAGGTCCAAAAATCGGAGCGCAACTTGCAGTCCTTCACCATCACCAATATACTTGTTAAAGGCATCACTACATACCCCATCGCAAACGAGGTATGGATCGATTTCATCGCTGTCTTGATCAAAATACCCCGCGACGTGGTCGATTCTAAGTGCATTCATTATGTTAAAAATCTCATTAGCAGTTTTAGAAGGCGTAAAATTCGACGTCATGCTTCTATTAGCACCCGAAGCCTCTTGGTTAAATCCGGATACTCTTGGTCGCTTGGGTATCGAGCCATAACAGGACGAATCCCCGTCGCCCAAATTTGAGACACTCGTTGGAAACACAAAAGTGTATGATGCTTTTGTTGGGCTGGTTGCCAAAAGCATGATTTTTCGATTGCTTTTTCATTTATACTCGGAAGTATAAACTTCCCCATCCGTCTTCGAACGATTCTTCGGATATATAACTTCAACTTGCGGAAAATTTAAATAAAATTTTAATGATAGATTGTAAGAAATGATGCGCAATATCGTAGTAATTTCCGTGGCAAATGAAGTGCGTTCAGTGCGACTTGGTCACTCCCAAAATGATAGCATTACGGGTAAAGCAGACAGCTTGTATTTCACAACAACTGGAAGCTTCGCTAAAGTATCTTCAAAGTTAGTTGCCGTGTGTAAAGTTTATAATGTCTTGTATGCGAGAGAATGAGGCAAAGCTAGCCCAGAGCGTGGCAAAATTGTATCGTGCAGAGCATTATGGGTATCGCCAATGCTTAAATTTTTGAATGGAAGGCTGTCGAGATTATAGATCATTCTCAAGAGGGCTAAACGTGTCTCTTAGCGCTCCTAAACGCTATACGCCTTCTCTTGATGAAACCACCTTTACAGAATGCGCCAGTAATGTCGACAACAGAAATCAAATGTTGACAAAGAAGTCAAATACGATTCCCAGAGACAGCATGGCTTTGGACGTCGCGGGTCCTGAAAAGCTCTGGATTTCCGACAACGTTAGTAACGAGATAATGGTCCACAGAGCCGCGCTTAGATTTCCAAAACCACGTTCTCACTATTGCCAGATATGCGGTTTACTCTTTTGTCGTCCGTTTGAGCTATAAGATTCAAGTACCTGTCTCGTTGGCTATGGCAATACATAGCAGCGCTGTTGTCGCCACTGTATTAAACTTCCACTGGAGCGATCACAATGCCCGCGGATATCTTTCACCAGCGTCGTGGACCTGCAAATCGCTATTTTTTGGTTCGAGAGAGCTACGACGTCTTCAGTGTATCGAAAGACGCAACGCCTGAAGAAATTGCTGCGCAATACAAGATCAAGTGAAGGTCTATGGACCTGACGGATCGAAGATCAAGAGACACTTGAGCGCATTAATGATGCGTATCGAAAGTTGCACGATCCAACTACTCAAATGAAATAATAAAGAAAGGGCTCGAGATTCGTCTCAAGTTATAAATGATACAATGAGCCACTTTGTGTTCGAAACAGCTCAAACTGACCAGACAGAGTGCCAAGTGTACTTCCGCCCCTTTACACTTGGCCGTCGGTAGCACTATTGTCGCGCGCACGACGTCAAATAACAGAATGCGCGTCGACTCGACTGCTTCTCAGAATGTAAATTTTTCTCGCTGTATTCGCTCCGCTTGCGTCTCTTTTCGAGCCTTTAAAGGCCTTAAAATGAAATGCCGTATGTTCCCGTCGAATATTCTCCGCTGCTTCGCGCTTACGCTACTTTTCCGCACGAGCAATTTGCCAGGCCATACGTTGTAACTGTTGTTTCTGACGGTCGACAAGAGCGTTTGCTTTAGTACGGATCTGAGCTCTCTCGAGCTCTAAATGTAAAGACTTGATCGACGTGTTGTACTCGTCCGTGTTATACATAACCTTTTGCCGATTCTTTTAAAAGTAATGGAGCTGACCTATAGGACCGCCGAAAATCTTTCAAGCAGGCCGCATCACGCAGTAGCGGATGTAGCACAAATCCGTTAAAGAACGTCAAAAGCACTTTCCTAATCGCCTCATGGTACCCGATTTTCGGGAAAATGGCAAGCCGTTGGATTCGAAAGTTCTCCTAGCTCTACAAAGAAACGCCTAAAAGCGGTCATACTGCGTTTTTAGAATCTGGAACTCGTGCGAGACTGCAATGTCCGCCTCGATGACTTCATGAGTGGCCGCTTTGGCAGCAGCCTTGTTTGGTTCACAGTACGTCTTGACCATGAATGTTTCCGTATCCGGCACCGTGCCATTGCTTTTTGGTCTCCCATTCAAAATAATGTAGATTTTTGTCAAGTATCCAAAGCCCGCTGGGATTTCGCAACATGATCCATGACAATTTGATTAACTCTTACGGTTTTTCATTACACGACGCACAGTGATGCAGGGGCAAGGGACACCAAGCTTGGAATGGATTTCGACTCGACACTGCATTGATTGCAGACACTACGGTACATCGTGCCATTTGGTTCGTGATACATAAGACGAGACTTATTTTGAAGAAATGATCGAAATTACGAAATCCAAGGATAATTTTAAGCAAGATACGACGCAGTAGAACTGCGATATGGCGCAGTGGTCGAAACATCGTGCGGTTTGGTCCGACGTTTGCAGTCCTGCAGTGTCGAGAGACATTGCCAATGACTTTTATTGTGCACTCGTATGGTATATTTCACTCGGCCAAAGACGAGAAGGACAAGGTACCTCTTGAGCTTGTTGAGTTACATGCGCAATTTATTAAGATCCAAGAAAAGGAATCGGAATCGTTGGGCGAGAGAGAAACCTATGTCGACGAATAGTGAATGAAGTTGGCCAGAGAGCGAGGACATTCGACGAGTAGCCGTGCGAATACGAAATGTGAAGATGCAATGTGCCGCGTGAAGACGCACGGTGCTAGCAAGAGCACGTATTCGTGCGTCTGGTTAGCCGAAGCCCGCCAGAAGAAGGTCAAGACCATTGAAGCAGACTTGTTGACTAATACTACGGATAAGATCACTCATGACGGTTCGTAAATTGACAACAGCATACCGAAAAGGTAGTGATTATAACAATTCCCTAATTTTAACCTCCTTTTATTTTTTCTGGTTACCATCGTCCAACTTCAACTGCAAATGTCACCCAATCGGCAATAGTTCGAGGTACTGGCGGAGGCGTTCGGTTTGGAGTTGACCGTTTCGGACCAAATGTCGCATCAGCCTCCTTCTTTGGGAAGCCGGCTCGGCTCGCTGTCATTGAGCCTCCCATTGCAATCTCGCGCGAATTTCCGGTAGGAACCACGAAATGTATGGTAAACCGTAGTGACGTGCTTTCATGTACTCTAGTTGGCAGATCCACAATAAAAATCTGTCCTTTATCGTTGAGGTCCAAAAATCGGAGCGCAACTTGCAGTCCTTCACCATCACCAATATACTTGTTGAAGGCATCACTAGATACCGCATCGCAAACGAGATATGGATCGATTTCAGCGCTATCTCGATCAAATACCCCGCGACGTGGTCGATTCTAAGCGCATCAGCTACATAAAGTATACTATTTTTTATAAATTTGCATTATCAACGATGTTAATCCACAGCAATTTTTTTATGCTGTATAATATCCTCAAACTTGGGCTTCGTACTGTTATGATTCGATACCCAAGCGACCAAGAGTATCCGGATTTAATCAATAGGCTTCGGGTGCTAATACAAGCATGACGTTGAATTCTACCCGCTTATCGTTGATAAAGCAACTTCAACGTTTTTTTATTAACAGTCTAGCGGCAATTACGACATTACAATTTGAACCCCCAGCAGCAGCAACACCTCAAGATAATACTGCCGCGCGCATACAAGTGAAAAAGCAACAAAAATTATTTCTATGGCAATTAGCGCATGAGTGTCAAATTCTGGCGCTAGAAAATCGTACTTGGATAGGTCGAAACCTAAACGACCAAGATTATCTGAAATAAAGAAAGAAGCATCGGTTGTAAAGACAAGTGTGACGTTGTTGTGGTTTTTGCTTGAGGCAATAAGTTTTTGTTGCAATTTTTCACTTATATGTGGCAGTATAATCTTGGGGTGTTGCTGCTGCTGGAGTTTTAAATTGTAGTGTCGTTATTGCTTTTAGGCTAATACTAAGAAATCTTTGAAGTTGCTTTATCATCGACGTTCTGCTGGCATAATTCGCAGAATCATACTTGATACAGCACAAACGGGTTTCTTGACGCGTGTGTTGTAGCTCTTTGTAATAATAGGCGTTCCTGTTGCTAATACTCGCTTCATTCTTAAAAAAAGTGATT
>NC_090621.1:2096777-2101426 GCF_004359215.1 Bremia lactucae
GGCTGATTAGCAGGGATTGACAAGATACGATGCATGTCAAATGTGACATTGTCAGTGGGCCGTTCTGGGTCACGAAGTCGAATTCTGTGTCGCAAAGGTTGCGGCAGGACATGAGGCGTGACGATATCATAAAGACGGTATTCGATTTGTGTTGCAGAAGCACTGACTTTCAGAAGGAGGATATACTGAATGCCAGAATATTCGCACCACCAACGTGCAGCTCGCTCTAGACTTGCCCATGGTTGCCATCGTCCAACTTCAACTGCAAATGTCACCCAATCGGCAATAGTTCGAGGTACTGGCGGAGGCGTTCGGTTTGGAGTTGACCGTTTCGGACCAAATGTCTCATCAGCCTCCTTCTTTGGGTAGCCGGCTCTGCTCGCTGTCATTGAGCCTCCCTTTGCAATCTCGCGCGAGTTTCCAGTAGCAGCCACGAATTCTATAGTAAACTCGCGTGACGTGCTTTCATGAACTCTTGTTGGCAGTTCCACAATAAAAATCTGTCCTTTATCGTTGAGGTCCAAAAATCGGAGAGCAACTTGCAGTCCTTCACCATCGCCAATATACTTGTTGAAGGCATCATTAGATACCCCATCGCAAACGAGATATGGGTCGATTTCAGCGCTGTCTTGATCAAAATACCCCGCGACGTGGTCGATTCTAAGTGCATTCATAATGTTAGAAATCTCATTAGCAGTTTTAAAGCGGGTAGAATTCAACGTCATGCTTTTATTAGCACCCGAAGCCTCTTGATTAAATCCGGATACTCTTGGTCGCTTGGGTATCGAACCATAACAGTTCGAATCCCCGTCGCCAAAATTTGAGACACTCATTGGAAATACAAAAGTGTACGATGCTTGTGTTGGGCTGATTGCCAAAAGCATGATTTTTCGATTGCTTTTTCATTTATATTCGGAACTATAAACTTGAGGTGCTGCTTCTGCTGGGGTTTCAAATCGTGGTGTCGTACTTCCACTATTGGCTGATATATATCAAATTTGTTGAAGTTACCGTATTAACGATGTTCTGCTGCCATATCCGCATAATTATTTCTTATGCAGCCTTTAAGTATCATATTCAGCATAAATATAATGATGCCAGCAGAACATCGATGAGAAAGCAAATTTATAAAATATGGTATATTTTATGTAGCATAATGTATGATGCTTCGAATTGTTCCAGCAGAACCTCGTTGAAAAAGGAACTTCAACGTTTTTTTATTTACCGCCTAGCGGCAATAACGACATTACAATTGGAAACCCCAGCAGCAACACCTCAAGATAATACTGCCGCAAACAATTAAAAAAGCAACGAAAACTTATGTCTATGGCAATCAGCGCACGAGTGTAGAATTCTGGCGACAGGGAATCGTACTGGGATGGGTCCAAACCTAAGCGACCAAGATGATCTGAATTAAATAAAGAGGAATCGGGTGTTAAGACAAGTGTGGCGTCGTTGTGGTGATTGCTTGAGGCAATAAGTTTTTGTTGCAATTTTTCACTTATATGTGGCAGTATAATCTTGGTGTGTTGCTGCTGCTGGGGTTTAAAATTGTAGTGTCGTAATTGCTTCTAGGCTAATACTAAGAAATCATTGAAGTTGCTTTATCATCGACGTTCTGCTGGCATAATTCGCAGAATCATACTTGATACAGCACAAACGGGTTTCTTGACGCGTGTGTTGTAGCTCTTTGTAATGTTAGACGTTCATGTTGTTAATACTCCCTTCATTCTTAAATAAATAATTATAGTATTGCAAAACCGCAACAAATGTATAATGACAAAGTCAGATTAGTCGTAAAGATCGGTTGGCGTAATTCGATCAAATTGCACCAACTGAATTCTCCGGCATAAAAACTTTGAGTAATCTACACTCAAGCAAGATGGAAGTAAGAAATGACTCATGTTAAATGTAACAGATATAGCATACCGTTGCTTAAAATATTGCTATTAAGAACTGCCTGGAAAAGGAATTCGGTCGTATAACTACAGAAATTACTTTCCTGATTGTCTGCAGTTCCGGTCATTACTAAAAACGATTAATGTTTCTAAATATTGTTGTTCAATATTTTTTCAATTTATCTGCTATGTGAGAAAAATCTACAAGGCGATTACAACTTAAATTATTTTGCACTGATAAATAAAATTTATTGTTTTAAATAGAATTTTTTTTTATATATTTATGTAATACTGATTTTTTTTAAAATGAATTATGTAAGATGAGTTAAATAATAATAAAATGATCATCGATCATGCGCTAGGAATCGTATTTGACTTCTTTGTCGACATTTGATTTCTTTTGTCGGCATTACTGGCGCATCCTATAAAGATGGTTGCATCAAGAGAAGGCGTATCGCGTTCAGTAGGATTTTGCGCATCCTTTTTTCACAATCTATCGCTAAAATTTAATTTAATTTTTCCCGCAAGTGACGTTATTTATCTGAAGAATCGTTCGAAGATGAAATGGGAAGCTTACTGAGCTAAGTCTGTTTATGCTTTATCATCCGTCGTGGAAGCCTCGTTACAAGCCGTAAAAAAGAAATACAACGTACCGTCAAGCTGGCTTTAGCAACACCGTACGAAGAAGAAATGCGTGAAGTCAAGGAGCGCTTTTTCCATACATTGCGCACTTCGATTCTAAACATCCACAAGTCATTCAGCGTATCTCAAGCGCTTAGCGCCTTCGTGTCATCATGGACGAAATGAATTGGGGGTTTGGCAAGAGGTTGTTTGGCATTCGTCGGATTGATAGCTTGTTTCAGCTCAGGCTTTACCTAAGCAAGACGAGACGCCGTACTTTCGTGGGGTACCAGTAAACCCTCTTCTGTACATTTTGCAACGCCTTCACCAGCCCCAGAACGTCGTTTACAGCCTGATGGTCCACCCGTTCCATCCCCAGCTGCCCCGTGCTCACTCGGTGACAGCCACTTTAACGATTTTTAAAGCCTGGCTTTTTAGACAGAGTGCCTTCGGACGTCGCGGTTCTTGAAACGCTCCGCGTTTCCGACAACGTTAGTAACGAGTGCATGGACTGCAGAGCCACGTTTAGATTTAAAAAATCACGTCCTCACCATTGTCAGGTATGCGGTTTACTCTTTTTCGTTCGTTTGAGCCACAAGATTTAAGTGCCTGTCTCGTATGGCGATGCCAATACACAGCAGCGCTGTTGCCACAACTGTGTCACTACGCTTCCAGTGGAGCCATTACAACGCCCGCGGATATCTTTGTCCAGCGTTGTGAACCTCTAAATCGGCCTTCTTTGGGTCAAAAGAGCTACAACGACTTGAGTGTATCGAAAGACGCAACACCTGAAGAAATTGCAGCCCAATACAAGATCTAGTTACGGCCTATGTACCTGACGAAATCGAAGATCAAATAACACTTGAGCGCATTACTGATGCATATTGAAATTATAGGATTAAACTTGTCCCATTCCGCTGCGTCACTGTACGTCGTGTAATAAAAACCTATCAGAGTTTATCAAACTGTCATTGTTCCTCTTGCGAAGTTTTCAACGGGCTTTGAGTACTTGACAAAACTCTACATTTCTGTGAACTGGAGAGCAAAAGGCAATGGCACGATGCCGGATACGGAAATGTTATGGTCAAGGCGTACTGTGTACCAAACAAGGCTGCTGCCAAAGCGGCCTCTCATGAAGTCATCTAGTTGGACCTTGCACTCTCGCACGAGTTCCAGATTCTAGAAAAAAACGCAGTATGACGGGTTTTGAGTGGCTCTTCGGAGAGCTTGAAGAACTTTCGAATCCAAAGGCGTTGCCATTTTCCCGAAAATCGGGTACCACGAAGCGAACAGGTAAGTTCTTTTGACGTTCTTTAATGGGTGTGTGCTTCGCCCGCTACTGCGTGATGCGGACTGCTTAAAAGATTTTCGGCGGTCCTCGAGGTCCGCTCCATTACTTTTAAAAGATTCGCCAAAAGGTTATGTGTAACACGGACGAGTACAACACGTCGATCAAGTCTATACGGTCAGAACTCGAGAAAGCTCAGATCCGTACCAAATAAACGCTCTTGTCGACCATCAGAAGCAACATAAACAGCGTCTGGTGCGGCAAATTGCTCGTGCGAAAAAGCTGCGTAATCGCGAACCTGCGCATAATATTCGACGAGAATAAGCGACGTTTCATTCTGAGGCCTTGAAGGCTCGAAAAGAGACGCAAACGGAGCGAATAAAGAGAGAAAAAAACGATATGAAAAGCAGTCAAGTACGACGCACATTCTGTTATTTGACGTCGCACGCGGCCAATCGGCTCGTAATACTGAAGACGAGACTTATTTTTAAGAAATGGTCGAGCTTACGAAATCCAAGGATAATTTAAGCAAGATACGACGCAGTAGAACTGCGATATGGCGCAGTGGTCGAAACATCGTGCTGATTGGTCCGAGGCCTGCAATCCTGCAATGTCGAGAGACATTGCTAATGACTTTTTGTTGTGCACTCATAAGGTATATTTCACTCGGCCAAAGACGAGAAGAACAAGATACCTTTGAGCTTGTTGAGTTACATGCGCAATTTATTAAGATCCAAGAAAAGGAACCCGAATCGTTGGGCGAAAAAGGAAATTTTGTCGACGAAGAGTGAATGAAGTTGGTCAAAGAGCGAGGACATTGGACGAGTGGCCGTGCGAATACG
>NC_090621.1:2104787-2119375 GCF_004359215.1 Bremia lactucae
ACTACAGAAATTACTTTCCTGATTGTCTGCAGTTCCGGTCATTACTAAAAACGATTAATGTTTCTAAATATTGTTGTTCAATATTTTTTCAATTTATCTGCTATGTGAGAAAAATCTACAAGGCGATTACAACTTAAATTATTTTGCACTGATAAATAAAATTTATTGTTTTAAATAGAATATTTATTTTTTATATATTTATGTAATACTGATTTTTTTTAAAATGAATTATGTAAGATGAGTTAAATAATAATAAAATGATCATCGATCATGCGCTAGGAATCGTATTTGACTTCTTTGTCGACATTTGATTTCTTTTGTCGGCATTACTGGCGCACCCTATAAAGATGGTTGCATCAAGAGAAGGCGTATCGCGTTCAGTAGGATTTTGCGCATCCTTTTTTCACAATCTATCGCTAAAATTTAATTTAATTTTTCCCGCAAGTTGACGTTATTTATCTGAAGAATCGTTCGAAGATGAAATGGGAAGCTTACTGAGCTAAGTCTGTTTATGCTTTATCATCCGTCGTGGAAGCCTCGTTACAAGCCGTAAAAAGAAATACAACGTGCCATCCAACTGGCGAGCAACACCGTACCGAAGAAGAGGTGCGTGAAGTCAAGGAGCGCTTTTTCCGTACGTTGCGCAGTTCGATTCTAAACATCCACAAGTCATGCAGCGTATCTCAAGCGCTTAGCGCCTTCGTATCATCATGGACGAAATGGATCGGGGGCTTGGTAAGAGGTTATTCGGCATTCGTCTGATTGATAGCGTGTTTCAGCTCAGGCTTTACCTAAGCAAGACCAGACGCCGTATTTTCGTGGGGTACCACCAAACCCTCTTCGGTACAATTTGCAACGCCTTCACCAGCCCCAGGGCGTCGTTTACAGCCTGATGGGACACCCGTTCCGTCCCCAGTTGCCCCGTGCTCACTTGGTGACAGCCGCTTAAACGATTTTTAAAGCCTGGCTCTTTAGACAGCGTGCGTACGGACGTCGCGGTTCTTGAAAAGCTCCGCGTTTGCGCATCCTTTTTTACAATCTATCAATAAAAATTTATTTAAAATTTAGTAACGACCGGAACTGCAGACAATCAGGAAAGCGATTCCTGTCGTTATACGACAGGAGAATTCATTTTTTTAAAGCAGTTGTTAATGGCAATATTTTAGACAACGGTATGCTATATCTGGTGCAATATAACATGAGTCATTTCTTACTTCCATCTTGCTTGAGTGTAAATTACTCAAAGTTTTCATGCCGGAGAATTCTGTTGGTGCAATTTGCCCGAATTACGCCAGCCGATCTTTACGACTAATCTGACTTTGTCATCAAACATTTGTTGTTGCTTTTGTATTTTTAAAATCCTTTTTTCTAAGAATGAAGCGAGTATTAGCAACATGAACGCCTAACATTACAAATAGCTACAACACACGCGTCAAGAAACCCGTTTGTGCTGTATCAAGTATGATTCTGCGAATTATGCCATCAGAACGTCGATGATAAAGCAACTTCAACGATTTCTTAGTATTAGCCTAGAAGCAATTAAGACACTACAATTTAAAACCCCAGCAGCAGCAACACATCAAGATTATACTGCCACATATAAGTGAAAAAATGCAACAAAAACTTATTGCCTCAAGCAATCACCACAACGACGCCACACTTGTCTTAACACCCGATTCCTCTTTATTTAATTCAGATCGTCTTGGTCGCTTAGGTTTGAACCCCATCCCAGTACGATTCCCTGTCGCCAGAATTCGACACTCATGCGCTGATTGCCATAGACGAAATTTTTCGTTGCTTTTTTACTTGTATGCGGCAGTATTATCTTGAGTGTTGCTGCTGCTGGAGATTCAAATTGTAATGGCCGCTAGGCGGTAAATAAAAAAAACCGTGAAGTTGTTTTTTAACAATGTTCTGCTGGTACAATTCGTAGCATCATACATTATGCTACATAAAATATACCATATTGTATAAATTTGCTTTATCAACGATGTTCTGCTGGCATCATTATATTTATGCTGAATATGATACTTAAAGGCTGCATAAGGAATAATTATGCGGATATGGCAGCAGAACATCGTTAATACGGTAACTTCAACAAATTTGATAAATATCAGCCAATAGTGGAAGTTCGACACCACGATTTGAAACCCCAGCAGAAGCAAAACCCCAAGTTTATACTTCCGAATAAAAATGAAAAAGCAATCGAAAAATCATGCTTTTGGCAATCAGCCCAACAAAAGCATCATACACTTTTGTGTTTCCAATGAGTGTCTCAAATTTGGGCGACGGGGATTCGTCCTGTTATGGCTCGATACCCAAGCGACCAAGAGCTCCCATTGCAATCTCGCGCGAATTTCCGGTAGCAGCCACAGATTCTATAGTAAACTTGCGTGACGTGCTTTCATGTACTCTAGTTGGCAGATCCACAATAAAAATCTGTCCTTTATCGTTGAGGTCCAAAAATCGGAGCGCAACTTGCAGTCCTTCACCATCACCAATATACTTGTTGAAGGCATCACTAGATACCGCATCGCAAACGAGATATGGATCGATTTCAGCGCCGCCTCGATTAAAATGTCCTGCGACGTGATCGATTCTAAGCGCATTCATTATGTTAGAAATCTCATTAGCAGTTTTAGAAGGCGTAAAATTTGACGTCATGCTTCTATTAGCACCCGAAGCCTCTTGGTTAAATCCAGATAGCTCAATGACAGCGAGCCGAGCCGGCTTTCCAAAGAAGGAGGCTGATGAGACATTTGGTCCGATGAGGTCTACACCAAATCGAACGCCCCCACCAGCACCACGAACTATCGCCGATTGGGTGACACTAGCAGTTGAAGTTGGACGATATCAACCATGGGCAAGTCTAGAGCGAGCTGCACGTTGGTGGTGCGAATATTCTGGCATTCAGTACATTCTCCTACTGAAAGTCAGTGCTTCTGCAAAGCAAGTTGAATACCGTCTTTATGATATCGTCACGCCTCGTGTCCTGCCGCAACCTTTGCGACACAGAATTCGACTTCGTGACCCAGAACGGCCCACTGACAATGTCACATTTGACATGCGCCGTATCTTGTCAATCCCTGCTAATCAGCCGCTTCCAAATGGAGTCAACCCGTATGCTTTTGTCAATTTAAGATCCGTCATGAATGAAAGTAATGGAGCTGACCTCGAGGACATCCGAAGATATTTTGAGCAGTCCGCATCACGCAGTAGCGGGTGTAGCACACACCCATTAAAGAACGTCAAAAGCACTTTCCCGCTAGCCTCGTGGTACCCGATTTTCGGGAAAATGGCAATGCTTCTGGATTCGAAAGTTCACCTAGCTCTACAAAAAGACACCCAAAAGCAGTTATACTGGATTCTTTCTAGAATCTGAAATTGGTGCGAGAGTGCAAAGTCCGGCTCGATGACTTCATGAGAGACCGCTTTGGCAGCAGCCTTGTTTGGTTCACAGTACGTCTTGAACATGAATGTTTCGTATCCGGCATCGTGCCATTGCCTTTTGCTCTCCCATACAGAAATTTAGATTTTTGTCAAGTACCCAAAGCTTGTTGAGAATTTCGCAACAGGATCCATGGGAATTTGATAAACTCCGACGGGTTTTCAGTAAACGACGTGGCATAGGACACCAAGCTTGGAATGGGTTTCGACTCGACACTGCATTGATTGCAGACGCTTCGAATACATCGTCGACAATAGTGCTACCGACGGCCAAGTTGAAGGTACGGAAGTACACTTGGCACTCTGTCTGGTCAGTTGGACCTATCCGAAAACAAATGCTCATAGTATCATTTATAATTGAGCGAACCTCGAGCCTGTCTTAATTATCGCATATGAAAAATTGAATCAAACAAAATTGGATAAAAATAATAAATGCGCTCAAGTGGCGATTGATCTACGATTTCGTCAGGTCCATAGACCTTCACTTGATCTTGTTTTGCGCTGCAATTTCTTGAGGCGTTGCGTCTTTCGATACACTGAAGACGTCGTAACTCCCTCAAACCAAAAATAGCGATTTGCAGATCCACGACGCTGGTGAAAGATATCCGCGACATTGTGATGGCTCTAGTAGAAGTGCAATAATTCAGTGGCGACAACAGCGCTGCTGTGTATTGCCATAGCCAACGAGACAGGTTCTTGAATCTTGTAGCTCAAACGGACGACAAAATAGTACACCGCATATCTGGCAATAGTGAGAACGTGGTTTTAAAAATCTAAGCGCGGCTCTGTGGTCCATGCACTCCTTTCTAACGTTGTCGGAAATCCAGAGCTTTTCAAGACCCGCAACGTCCAAAGTCTAAAGAGCCAGGGATCAAAAATTGTCCATGTGCATGACGCTCGGAAGCTGGCGAAGGCGTTGCGGATTATATCAGCGCCGGTTTACTTGTACTTGAGAGGCTGATTGGTGTTGCTGCTGATTCATTGCTTACAGCCGGTGGGGTGACATTTCGAGAAATTGTCGCGGGCTTGGCAAGAGATTGTTTGGCATTCGCTTGCTGGATAGGCGATTTAAGCTCAGGCTTTTCCCAAACAAACTGCCCGAACGCCAGACGCCGGGTTTCCGTGCAAAGTTACTAGGATGCAGCGCATCATTTCTTACAATGGCTGCTGCTTTCATGTTATTGCATTTATTTTTATTTAAAAATTCCGCAACTTGACATTATCTATCCGATGAATCATTCGAAGACGGATGAGGAAGCATAGACAGACCAACTTACGGAGCGAAGTATGTTGATGCTTCCTCATCTGTCGTAGAAGCTCAATTACAAGCCGTGAAGAAAAAAAAATAATGTGCGTCACATTCGGCGAGCAGTACCGCTTTAGGAGTATCGGCTACGCTCAAATTATTAAATGAAAGGCTGTCGAGATTGAAGCGCATTATAAAGAGGACTAATCGTGTCTCTTAGCACTGCACGGTCTCGATGATGAGCTACTGAACGCCATACGCCTTCTCTTGATGAAACCATCGTAACAGGATGCGCCAGTAATGTCGACAGAAGAAGTCAAATGTCGACAAAGAAGTCAAGTACGATTCCCAGCCCATGATCTATTACGTGATTAAGATTTATCAAGCGACATTTAGAAAGCCTTCGGATGAAAGAGTAATGACAGGCCGTGATGACCGAACTGCAGACAATCGGAAAGCGTTTTCTGAATTTATTCGATAGGAGAAATCATTATTCGATGCAATGGCGGTATGACTATATCAGACTAAGGTTCGTGTTGCACTTCGCAAGCGTCAACAAGAGCAAAGGAGGGCGTGAAGCTATCAATCGCACCATGGTACATTGGGGTAGAGCAGCAAATTGTTTTAAAAAAAGGATTCAACAAAGTGTACAAATAAAGCAACCTGGCTTTATATTCCTTGGGTGCAACATACGAGACACTATTTTTATTAATCATCCATCTTTCTTTAACAAATTGATTTGAGGTGCCGGTATATGTACCTCAGCTTTTTGGTAAACGTACCTCATGACAAGAATGACGTCGAATTTCACTTGCTTTAAAACCGCTAATGATTTTTTAACATCATAAATACGCTTACCATCGACCACGTCGCGGTTATTTTAATCAAGAAGGTGCTGAAATTGACCCATATGTTAGTTTCTTATTGGGGTATTCAGTGATGCCTTCACCAAGTTGTCAATTAACAAACCGTCATGAGCGATATCATCTATAGTTTTAAATTAGAGTTTGCATCGGTCATGCAAACTTAAATAAAAATGATTCGACCATTAGCAAAATTTAAAGTTGACTTCAAAGCATTATAGTATGTGAGACCCTCGTGGGGCAACCGATGTTGAGTAGATAACTGTGGAGTAGAGGACAAAATCCGAAGTGATATTTATTGAGTTAAATTTGTCTAAAACTTTTCTGCTCCACTCATTTTCTTACCCTCATTGATTGGTCCAAGCAGGTTGGTAATTACGCTAAGTAAAAACAGCTCTTACAAATGATAACCTAAAAATAAAAGATGGCAGGGGACGTGACTTCGGGGGAGCGAAGCCCTGGTGAACCCTAAACATCAGATACCGATTTTCATCTTAACCATAGTCGGAATTTAACTCGTGCCAAGTTGGTATAACGTTAACTCCCACGTCTTAACCACTTGAGCAAATTACAATAGTTCCAAACGATGTTACCTTCAATTATTACCGGTGCAATACTAACACTCCCACTCACCGCTAATGCATGGCAACCTTTTTCTTGATACCACTCTTCTCGCATAGGAACTTGAGCGTCTTCGTTCCAAGCGCCTTCGTCAACAAGTCGGCCAGTTGGTTCTTGGCGTTCACGTAGTCGACTTGAACCTTTCCGTTCTCCACGTTCTCGCGTGTGAAGTGGTGCTTGATATCAATATGCTTCGTCCTTGAGTTGTAGCCAGCATTTTTGGCCAACGCGATCGCTCCTTGGTTGTCCTCCCATATCTGCGTAGCATTCCTTTGCTCGTACCCCATGTCCTTAAGCATTGCACGCAACCATAGCACCTCCTGCACACACAAACTCAGCGCCATGTACTCCGCCTCAGCAGAGCTTAGTGCAACAGTCCTCTGAAACTTGGACTTAAACTTTACCGGGGCGTTCCCCATTATGACCATGATGCCTGACACGGAACGCCTGTTGTCGATGTTCGTTCCCCAGTCAGCGTCTGAGTATGCTTCAACCGTGACCGTTCCCATACCACCTTCATACAGAATACCATGCTCGCGAGCCGTCTTCAGGTATCGAAGCACGCGAATTGCAGCCTTCCAATGCAGCAACCCCGGATTTTCCAAAAATCTTGATAGCTGTGTCACCACGAAAGCGACATCCGGGCGCGTACACGTCGTGATATAAAGAAGACACCCGATGAGAGAGCGGTAAGGTCTCGACCGCATCTCAGCACGCTCTGAATCCGTTCTAGGTGATTGTTCCTTTGACAGCTTCAAACCCGATGCGCATGGATTGTCCACAGACTTGGCATTCTCCTGGCCGAACCGTTTTGCAACGTCGTCAATGTACCGTGTCTGCTTGATCATAAGCGTACGTGCCCTTAGGTCATGATCGATCTCCGTCCCTAAAATAAATTTTGCTTCACCGAGCTCCTTCATCTTGAAGGCGGCTTTAAGAGCATTCTTTACTTCACGAATTTCATCGCTCGTCTTGGCTGCGATAATCATGTCGTCGACGTACAGACACACGTACACGAAGCCGCTTTTAGAATGCTTGACATATACGCACTGGTCTGCTCCACAGCTCTTAAAACCGTTTTTCAGGAAAACATGGTGAATGGTCTTGTTCCACGCGCTTGCTGCCTGCTTAAAACCGTATATAGCCTTGTTCAGTAGACACACTTGGCCATCAGCGTTCTTGATACCGTTTGGGATCTCCATGTAGACCCGGTCCTTAAGTTCACTATTCAGGAACGCTGTATCCGCGTCTAACTGTTCCATGACGTACTGCAACGCCACACACACCGCTAGAACCACGCGAATTGAGTTCATATTCGCCACCGGCGAATACGTCTCAAAGAAGTCCACACCGTACTTTTGCTTGAAACCCTTCGCTACCAAGCGTGCCTTGTAGCGAATCACGCGACCGTTTTCGTCACGCTTCTTGGCGAACACCCAGCGACAGCCGATGGTACGCGTAGACGCTCCGCGCGGTACCAGTCTCCATGTAGCGTTATGTTGGTGAGAACATAACTCTGCTTCCATTGCTTTTCGCCACTCATCAGATTCGTGGCTGGATATTGCCTCCGCGTACGTCGTTGGCACATCCACAAGGTCATCAATGTCCGCCACATACGCCATAACAGCTTCCGCGATGAGTCCGTCTTCATCGATACGAGCACGCTTTGGAGACGGCGGACCGTCACTACCTTCCGACTGAAGATGTTCATCATAACTTGACTCGTTTTGTAGCAGAAGTACCGGCTCACGAATTCGTCGTGATCGTTCCGCTTCCGGGTGAAAAACCAGTCGTTCTTCTTGGTACGCTTGCGGCTGAGAGCGGTATGGTGCAATCTCACGGCCGATAATATCTGGACTGTTCGGCAATGGCGGTAACATTACAATGCTCTGCTCCTCTTCTGCCTCGTTCATCTCAGCATCCGGAACGGATACCTCATTGCCCTCCATCGGCTCATTTGACATCGGTACTTGTTCCATTCGCGTCGGAACCGTTCTATCGTCAGCGTCCTTGGTCGCGTGTATGACCGTCGTGTGAGGTTGCGACGAGGGTGACTCATAAATTCCTCCCACTTCACGCTCGTCTAGCTTCACCGAGCGCGACACCTTCACCTTTAAAGCATCCAGGTCATAAACACGATATCCCTTTGTGCTTTCAGCGTATCCAAGAAACATACACCTGAAGCTCTTGGGCTCGAGTTTTGTACGCTTCGCGTCGTTGACGTGAGCGTACCCTTCGGATCCGAACACTCGCAAGTGTTCCATTTGTGGTTTCACCTTAAAACCAACCTCGTACGGCGTCATATTCGAGCGCTCTGTGTTCGTGGAACGGTTGATCAAGTACACAGCTGTACTTACAGATTCCGCCCACCACTCCGTAGATACACCTTTGTAGTGCAGCATGCTGCGTGCCGTCTCCCTAATAGTACGGTTCATGCGTTCCGCAACACCGTTCTGCTGTGGGCTGTACGGTACGGTACGCTGATGCATAATTCCATTCCGTCTGCACAATTCCGCAACCGTCTTATTCACGAACTCTGTTCCATTGTCTGAGCGCAGACACTTCAAGCGTTCCCCCCATTGATTTTCGTAGAATGCCTTGAACTCCTTTATCTTGTTGGCCACCTCACTCTTCTGTTTTAAAAAGTATACGGCGACGTATCTTGAAAAATCATCCACGAAAGTCAGAATGTACCTCGCACCACCCTTTGATAGCGTTCTCATTGGTCCCATCACATCAGTGTGTACGAGTTCGAGCACACGCGAAGTCTTCGTCACCGATCGTGACGGGAAAGATTCAATTGAATGCTTCCCTTTTGAGCAACCACCACACAATGTCTTGGTTGTACGGTTTACGGTTGGTATACCGTTTGTAGCCCGCTGTGTCTTCGCCATAGCGCTCTCACTGCAGTGTCCCATGCGAGCGTGCCATAGCTCCCACTGACTGTCAGTCCCGGCATACTCCACAAAACAAGCCTGATCTTGCTCGCACTCTAGCATGTACGCCTTGCCAACCTTCTTGCCTGACGCAATCGCACAAGTCGTGCTTCTGATGACGCATGTAGAACGCTGAAACTCCACGGTAAGACCGTTCTCAGCAAGCTTCCCTACCGAGAGCAATCGCCTGTCAAGTCCAGGAATGTAAAGCACTTCCATCATCTTGATGCGTCTTCCGTCCGTTCCGCTAAGCTTGACAGTACCTTTCCCCGCAACATGAAGTTTCTTTCCGTTTGCAATCGTAACTTCGATGCTCGAAACAATTCCTTGAAAGTTGAATAGGTCTTCACGGTGTGGCGTCATGTGCGATGTCGCACCACTGTCAATCAGCCATCCGGCGAGGTGATCCTCGCCTACAGCAAACACAGCGTCGTCGCTAGTGTTGCCTCTTTTGACCGGGCAGTCCCGTTTCATATGACCAACCTGGTCACACTTAAAATACTTGCCCCTGAATCCACCACCGTTCTTGTGTGACGCGTTCCTTTTTCTTCCATTCGCTCGACCTCCTTTGAACAGTCCAGCGCTCCCAATCGCTCGAAATGCTTATTCCGTTGTCTCCTTCTTCAGCTAACGTTCATGCTCCTTCAGCAGCTTTTCCTTGATCTCAATCAGCGTGATGTCCTTGGAGTTCTCCATAATGGACGTAATCAGCTCGTATTCAGACGGAAGGCTGCTCAGTAGCACGACCATCTGACGTGCCTCGTCCACTGGCTCTCCCATCGTCTGAAGACCCACCACGAGCTCGTCAAACGCATCTAGGTGCGCCGCCATCGTGGAACCGTCCTCCATCTTGAAATCATGAAGTCGACGTGTCATCGTGACACGGTTGTGAAGAGTAGTACGGTTGTAGAACTCTCGAAGCGTAGCCCACGCCTCCATGGCGCGCGTAGCCGTCCTGATCTTCGTCTGATGCTGCAGCTCGACGCCCTGCGCGATTATACCCAGCGCCTTTGCGTCGTTCGTCAGCCACGCCTCCGTGATTTCGTTCTCCGGCTTGACAACTTGAACATGAGCAAGCAGACCCTTCCTAGCAAGCGTCATTCTCATGTTGTACTCCCAGTGGAAGTAATTACCACTTCCCAGGAGGACTTCGGTGCGCTTGGTCGTCATAGCTTGTGCGGCTGTTAACCTGTTGAGTAGATAACTGTGGAGTAGAGGACAAAATCCGAAGTGATATTTATTGAGTTAAATTTGTCTAACACTTTTCTGCTCCACTCATTTTCTTACCCTCATTGATTGGTCCAAGCAGGTTGGTAATTTCGCTAAGTAAAAACAGCTCTTACAAATGATAACCTAAAAATAAAAGATGGCAGGGGACGTGACTTCGGGGGAGCGAAGCCCTGGTGAACCCTAAACATCAGATACCGATTTTCATCTTAACCATAGTCGGAATTTAACTCGTGCCAAGTTCGTATAACGTTAACTCCCACGTCTTAACCACTTGAGCAAATTACAATAGTTCCAAACGATGTTACCTTCAATTATTAGCGGTGCAATACATACCGACGCTAATCATTTGAGCGGGTATTGACATTGATCTCCGTTCTAAGCGCCAACAAGTCTGCTTCAATGGTCTTGACCTTCTTCTGACGGGCTTCGGCTTCCAGAGGCTTGTAGTCGCGTATACTTGCGAAAACTGTTTGTCTTCATCGCGGCACATTGCATCTTCACGATTCGTATTCGCACGGCTACTCGTCCAATATTCTCAGTCTTTGACCAACTTCATTCAGTATTCGTCTACAAAGGTTCCTTTCTCGCCCAACGATTCGGGTTCCTTCTCTTGGATATTACTATATTGCGCATGTAACTCAACAAGCTCAAGAGGTACCTTGTCCTTCTCGTCTTAGGCCGAGTAAAATATACCATAAGAGTGCGCAATAAAAGTCATTGGCAATGTCTCTCCACCACTGCGCATATCGCAGTTCTATGCGTCGTACTTTGCATAATATTATCCTTGGATTTCGTAAGCTTGACCATTTCTTCAAATAAGTCTCATCTTTAGTATTACGAACCGACAAGCCGTGTGCGACGTGACATAGCAGAATGTGCGTCGTACTCGGCTGCTTCGGATATTGAAATTTTTCTCGCTCTTTTCATTCCGTTTGCGTCTCTTTTCGAGCCTTCAAGGCCTTAAAATGAAACGTCGCTTGTTCCCGTCGCTTGTTCCCGTCGAAGATTCTGCGCAGCTTCGCGCCTCCGCCACTTTTCCGCACAAGAAATTTGCTGCGGCAGACGCCGTTTATGTTGCTTCCGATGGTCAACAAGAGCGTTTATTTTGGTACGGATCTGAGCTTTCTCGAGATCTGAACGTAGAGACTCGATCAACGTGTTGTACTCGTCCATGTCATACATAACCTTTTGACAAAGCTTTTAATAGTAATGGAGCTGACCCCTAGGACCGCTGAAAATATTTTAAGCAGTCCGCATCACGCAGTAGCGGGTGTAGCACACACCCGTTAAAGAACGTCAATAGCACTTTCCTGGTACTCGATTTTCAGGAAAATGGCAAGCCTTTGGACTCGAAAGTTCTTCTAGATCTCCAAAGAGCCACTCAGAACCGGTCTTACTGCGTTTTTCCTAGAATCTGGAACTCGTGCGAGAGTGCAAGGTCCGACTCGATGACTTCATGAGAGGCCGCTTTGGCAACAGCCTTGTTTGATACACAATACGTCTTGACCATGAACGTTTCCGTATCCGGCATCGTGCCATTGCCTTTTGCTGTCTCATTCACAAAGCTATAGATTTTTGTCCAGTACTCAAAGCCCGTTGAAAACTTCGCAACAGAAACCATGACAGTTTGATAAACTCTGACGGGTTTTCATTACACGACGTGGCATAGGACATCAAGCTTGGAATGGGTTTCAACTCGACAATGCATTGATTGCAGACGCTACGGGTACACCGTCGACAATGGTGCTAGTGACCGCCAAGTTTAAAGGGACGGAAGTACACTTGGCACTCTGTCTGGTCATTTCGTGCTGTTTTGAACACAAAGTGGCTCGTTTTATCAATTGGAACTTGAGCCGAATCGCGAGTCCTTTCGGAATTATTGCGTTTCGAGCAGTTAAATTCTATAATTTCAATATGCATCAGTAATGCGCTCAAGTATCTCTTGATCTTCGATTTCGTCAGGTCCATAGGCCGTAACTTGATCTTATTGCGCAGCAATTTCTTCAGGCGTTGCGTCTTTCGATACAGCCAAGTCGTCGTAGCTATTTTGACCCCCAAAAGGCCAATTTAGAGGTCCACAACGCTGGACAAAGGTATCCGCGGGCGTTGTAATGGCTCCACTGGAAGCGTAGTGATACAGTTGTGGTAACAGCACTGCTGTGTATTGTCATAGCGAAACGAGACAGGCACTTGAATCTTGTAGCTCAAACGGACGACAAAAGAGAAAACCGCATACCTGGCAATAGTGAGAACGTGGTTTTGGAAATTTAAGCGCGGCTCTGCAGTCCATGCACGCGTTACTAACGTTGTCGGAAACCCAGAGCTTTTCAAGAACCGCGACGTCCGAAGGCACGCTGTCTAAAGAGCCAGGCTTTAAAAATCGTTTAAGCGGCTGTCACCGAGTGAGCACGGGGCAGCTGGGGACAGAACGGGTGAACCATCCGGCTTTAAACGACGCTCTGGGGCTGGTGAAGGCGTTGCAAATTGAACCGAAGAGGATTAAGTGGTACCCCACGAAAATACGGCGTCTGGTCTTGCTTAGGTAAAGCCTGAGCTAAAACACGCTATCAATCAGACGAATGCCGAATAACCAATTGCCAAGCCCCCGATTCATTTTATTCATGATGATACGAAGGCGCTAAGCGCTTGAGATACGCTGCATGACTTGTGGATGTTTAGAATCGAACTGCGCAACGTATGGAAAAAGCGCTCCTTGACTTCACGCATTTCTTCTTCGGTACGGTGTTGCTCGCCAGCTGGATGGCACGTTGTATTTCTTTTTACGTCTTGTAACGAGGCTTCCACGACGGATGAGGAAGCATAAACAGACTTAGCTTTATCCGTCTTCGAACGATTCTTCGGATGAGAAAGCATTAACAGACTTAGCCCCGTCCGTCTTCGAACGATTCTTCGGATAAATAACGTCAACTTGCGGAAAATTGAAATAAATTTTAAAAGATAGCAACAGCAATTATAAAAAAGGATGCGAAAAATCCTAGTAATTTCCGTGGCAAATGAAGTGCGTTTAGTGCGACCTGTTCACAGCCAAAATGCTAGCATTACGGGCAAAGCAGACAGCTTGTATATTTCACAACAACCGTAAGCTTCGCTAAAGTATCTTCAAAGTTAGTTGCCGTGTGCAAAGTTTATGATGTCTTGTATGCGCGAGAATGAGGCAAAGCTAGCCCAGAGCGTGGCAAATTGTATCGTACAGCGTATTAAAAGTATGGCTATGCTCAAATTATTGAATGAAAGGCTGTCGAGATTGAAGATTATTCTTAAGAGGACTAATCGTTTCTTTTAGCGCTCCTGAACGCTATAAACCTTCTCTTGATGAAACCATCTTTACAGGATGCGCCAGAAATGTCCACAAAAGAAATCAAATGTCGACAAAGAAGTCAAATACGATTCCTGGAGATGGCATGGCTTTGCATGTCGCGGGTCTTGAAAAGCTCTGGGTTTCCGACAACGTTAGTAACGAGTGCATGGACTGCAAAGCCGCGCTAAGATTTCCAAACCACGTCCTTACCATTGTCAGATATGCGGTCTACTCATTTGTCGTTCGTTTGAGCCACAAGATTTAAGTGCCTGTCTCGTTTGGCTATGGCAATACCCAGAAGCGCTGTTGTCGCAACTGTATTATTGCGCTTCAAGTAGAGCCATTTTAACACCCGCCGGATATCTTTGCCCAGCGTCGTCGACCTGCAAATCGCCTTGTCTTGGGTCAAGAAAGCTTTGACGTCTTAAGTGTATCGAAAGACGCAACGCCTCAAATGATTGCTGCGCAATACAAGATCAACACGACGATCAAGTCTCCACATTTAGAGCTTGAGAGAACTCAGATCCGTACCAAAGCAAACGCTCCTGTCGACCGTCAGAAGCAACAGTTACAACGTATGGCCTGGCGAATTGCTCGTGCGGTAAAGCTGGCCGTCGGTAGCACTATCGTCGCGCGCGCGACGTCAAATAACAGAATGCGCGTCGTACTCGACTGCTTCTCAAAATGTAAATTTATCTCGCTGTGTTCGCTTTGTTTGTGTCTCTTTTCGAGCCTTCAAGGCCTTAAAATGAAATGTCGCTTGTTCCCGTCGAATAATCTGCGCAGCTTCGCGATTACGCTTGTACTCCTCCGTGTTATACATAACCTTTTGCCGACTTTTTTAAAAGTAATGGAGCTGACCTATAGGACCGCCGAAAATCTTTCAAGAAGTCCGTATCACGCAGTAGCGGGTGTAGCACACACCC
>NC_090621.1:2120528-2131055 GCF_004359215.1 Bremia lactucae
ATACGAAGGCGCTAAGCGCTTGAGATACGCTGCATGACTTGTGGATGTTTAGAATCGAACTGCGCAACGTATGGAAAAAGCGCTCCTTGACTTCACGCATTTCTTCTTCGGTACGGTGTTGCTCGCCAGCTGGATGGCACGTTGTATTTCTTTTTACGTCTTGTAACGAGGCTTCCACGACGGATGAGGAAGCATAAACAGACTTAGCTTTATCCGTCTTCGAACGATTCTTCGGATGAGAAAGCATTAACAGACTTAGCCCCGTCCGTCTTCGAACGATTCTTCGGATAAATAACGTCAACTTGCGGAAAATTGAAATAAATTTTAAAAGATAGCAACAGCAATTATAAAAAAGGATGCGAAAAATCCTAGTAATTTCCGTGGCAAATGAAGTGCGTTTAGTGCGACCTGTTCACAGCCAAAATGCTAGCATTACGGGCAAAGCAGACAGCTTGTATATTTCACAACAACCGTAAGCTTCGCTAAAGTATCTTCAAAGTTAGTTGCCGTGTGCAAAGTTTATGATGTCTTGTATGCGCGAGAATGAGGCAAAGCTAGCCCAGAGCGTGGCAAATTGTATCGTACAGCGTATTAAAAGTATGGCTATGCTCAAATTATTGAATGAAAGGCTGTCGAGATTGAAGATTATTCTTAAGAGGACTAATCGTTTCTTTTAGCGCTCCTGAACGCTATAAACCTTCTCTTGATGAAACCATCTTTACAGGATGCGCCAGAAATGTCCACAAAAGAAATCAAATGTCGACAAAGAAGTCAAATACGATTCCTGGAGATGGCATGGCTTTGCATGTCGCGGGTCTTGAAAAGCTCTGGGTTTCCGACAACGTTAGTAACGAGTGCATGGACTGCAAAGCCGCGCTAAGATTTCCAAACCACGTCCTTACCATTGTCAGATATGCGGTCTACTCATTTGTCGTTCGTTTGAGCCACAAGATTTAAGTGCCTGTCTCGTTTGGCTATGGCAATACCCAGAAGCGCTGTTGTCGCAACTGTATTATTGCGCTTCAAGTAGAGCCATTTTAACACCCGCCGGATATCTTTGCCCAGCGTCGTCGACCTGCAAATCGCCTTGTCTTGGGTCAAGAAAGCTTTGACGTCTTAAGTGTATCGAAAGACGCAACGCCTCAAATGATTGCTGCGCAATACAAGATCAACACGACGATCAAGTCTCCACATTTAGAGCTTGAGAGAACTCAGATCCGTACCAAAGCAAACGCTCCTGTCGACCGTCAGAAGCAACAGTTACAACGTATGGCCTGGCGAATTGCTCGTGCGGTAAAGCTGGCCGTCGGTAGCACTATCGTCGCGCGCACGACGTCAAATAACAGAATGCGCGTCGTACTCGATTGCTTCTCAAAATGTAAATTTATCTCGCTGTGTTCGCTTTGTTTGTGTCTCTTTTCGAGCCTTCAAGGCCTTAAAATGAAATGTCGCTTGTTCCCGTCGAATAATCTGCGCAGCTTCGCGATTACGCTTGTACTCCTCCGTGTTATACATAACCTTTTGCCGACTTTTTTAAAAGTAATGGAGCTGACCTATAGGACCGCCGAAAATCTTTCAAGAAGTCCGTATCACGCAGTAGCGGGTGTAGCACACACCCTTTAAAAAAGCGTCAAAGGCACTTTCCCGCTGGGTAGCCAATTTTCAGGAAATGGCAACGCCTTCGAATTCGAAAATTCTCATAGCTCTACAAAGAGTCACCCGAAAGCGGTCATAGTGCGTTTTTTTAGAATCTGGAACTTGTGCGAGAGTGCGAGGTCCGACTCGATGACTTCATGAGAGGCCGCATTGGAAGCAGCCTTATTTGGTTCGCAGTACGTCTTGACCATAAACATTTCCGTATCCGGCAACGTGCCGTTGCCTTTTGCTCTCCAGTTCACAGAAATGTAGAGCTTTGTCAAGTACTCAAAGCCCGTCGGGGACTTCGCAACAAGATCCATGAGAGTTTAATAAACTCTGACAGGTTTTCATGACACGACTTGCACTGACGCAGGGGCATGGGACACCAAGCTTGGAATTGGATTTCGACTCGACACTGCATTGATTGCAGACACTACGGGTACATCGTGCCATTTGGTTCGTGATGCTAAAGACAAGACCATTTTGAAGAAAAGGTCAAGATAGGACGCAGTAGAATTGCGATATGTCGCAGTGGTCGAAACATCGTTCGGATTGGTCCGAGGCCAGTGTAAAGGGACGGAAGTACACTTGGCACTCTGTCTGGTCAGTTCGAGCAGTCTCGAACACAAAGTGGCTCATTGTATCACTTATAACTTGAGACGAAATTCGAGCCTTTTCTTAATTATTTCATTTGAGCAGTTGGATCGTGCAATTTTCGATACACATCATTAATGCGCTCAAGTGTCTTTTGATCTTCGATTTCGTCAGATCAATAGGCCGTGGATTGCAATCGTGCAGTGTCGAGAGAGATTGCCAATAATTTTATTGTGCACTCGTATGGTATATTTCACTCAACCAAAGACGAGGAGGACAAGGTACCTCTTGAGCTTGTTGAGATACATGCGCAATTTATTAAGATCCAAGAAAATGAACCGGAATCGTTGGACGAAAGAGGAGCCTTTGTCGAAGAATAGTAAATGAAGTTGGCAAAAGAGCCAGGACATTGGAAGAGTAGCCGTGCAAATACGAATTGTGAAGATGCAATGTGCCGCGATGAAGACGCAAGGTGCTAGCAAGAGGACATGATTACAAGCCTCTGGAAGCCGAAGCCGGCCAGAAGAAGGTCAAGACCATTAAAGCAGACTTGTTGGCGCTTAGAACGGAGATCAATGCCAATACCCGCTCAATTGATTAGCGTCGGTCGCCCCACGAGGGTCTCACATACTATAATGCACTCGAAGTCAGCTTAGAGTGTTGCTTATGGCCGAATCATTTTTATTTAAGTCTACATGACCGTTTAAATTTGATTATGAACCATTTGTGAAACACAACGATTCTATTCAAACTCTTATCTAAGACTACGGATGATATCACTCATGACGGTTCGTAAATTGACAAAAGCATACGGGTTGACTCCATTTGGAAGAGGCTGATTAGCAGGGATTGACAAGATACGGCGCATGTCAAATGTGACATTGTCAGTGGGCCGTTCTGGGTCACGAAGTCGAATTCTGTGTCGCAAAGGTTGCGGCAGGACACGAGGCGTGACGATATCATAAAGACGGTATTCAATTTGTGTTGCAGGAGCACTGACTTTCAGTAGGAGAATGTACTGAATGCCCGAATATTCGCACCACCAACGTGCAGCTCGCTCTAGACTTGCCCATGGTTGCCATCGTCCAACTTCAACTGCTAGTGTCACCCAATCGGCGATAGTTCGTGGTGCTGGCGGGGGCGTTTGGTTTGGAGTTGACCCCATCGGACCAAATGTTGCATCAGCCTCCTTCTTTGGGTAGCCGGCTCGGCTCGCTGTCATTGAGCCCCCCTCGGCAATCTCGCGCGAATTTCCGGTAGCAGCCAAGAAATGTGTAGAAAACTTGCGTGACGTGCTTTCATGTACTCTAGTTGGCAGTTCCACAATAAAAATCTGTCCTTTATCGTTGAGGTCCAAAAATCGGAGAGCAACTTGCAGTCCTTCGCCATCGCCAATATACTTGTTGAAGGCATCATTAGATACCCCATCGCAAACGAGATATGGGTCGATTCCAGCGCTGTCTTGATCAAAATACCTCGCAACGTGGTCGATTCTAAGCGCATTCATTATGTTAGAAATCTCATTAGCAGTTTTTGAAGGCGTAAAATTCGACGTCATGCTTGTATTAGCACCCGAAGCCTCTTGATTAAATTCGGATACTCTTGGTCGCTTGGGTATCGAGCCATAACAGGACGAATCCCCGTCGCCCAAATTTGAGACACTCATAGAAAATACAAAAGTGTACGATGCTTTTGTTGGGCTGGTTGCAAAAAGCATGATTTTTCGATTGCTTTTTCATTTATATTCGGAACTATAAACTTGGGGTTTTGCTTCTGCTGGGGTTTCAAATCGTGGTGTCGTACTTCCACTATTGGCTGATATATATCAAATTTGTTGAAGTTACCGTATTAACGATGTTCTGCTGCCATATCCGCATAATTATTCCTTATGCAGCCTTTAAGTATCATATTCACCATAAATATAATGATGCCAGCAGAACATCGATGAAAAAGCAAATTTATAAAATATGGTATATTTTATGTAGCATAATGTATGATGCTTCGAATTGTTCCAGCAGAACCTCGTTGAGAAAGGAACTTCAACGTTTTTTTATTTACCGCCTAGCAGCAATAACGACATTACAATTGGAAACCCCAGCAGCAACACCTCAAGATAATACTGCCGCAAACAAGTAAAAAAGCAACGAAAACTTATGTCTATGGCAATCAGCGCACGAGTGTCGAATTCTGGCGACAGGGAATCGTACTGGGATGGGTCCAAACCTAAGCGACCAAGATGATCTGAATTAAATAAAGAGGAATCGGGTGTAAAGGCAAGTGTGGCGTCGTTGTGGTGATTGCTTGAGGCAATAAGTTTTGTTGCAATTTTTCACTTATATGTGGCAGTATAATTTTGGGGTGTTGCTGCTGCTGGGGTTTAAAATTGTAGTGTCGTAATTGCTTCTAGGCTAATGCTAAGAAATCGTTGAAGTTGCTTTATCATCGACGTTCTGCTGGCATAATTCGCAGAATCATACTTGATACAGCACAAACGGGTTTCTTGGCGCGTGTGTTTTAGTTCTTTGTAATGTTAGACGTTCATGTTGCTAATACTCGCTTCATTTAAAAAAAAAATGATTATAATATTGCAAAACAACAACAAATGTCTAATGACAAAGTCAGATTAGTCGTAAAGATCGGCTGGCGTAAATCGGGCAAATTGCATCAGAGATTCTCCGGCCTGAGAACTTTGAGTATTTTACACTCAAGCAAGATGGAAGTAAGAAATGACTCATGTTAAATTGTACCAGATATAGCATACCGTTGTCTGTTGAGTAGATAACTGTGGAGTAGAGGACAAAATCCGAAGTGATATTCCTTGAGTTAAATCTGTCTAATAGTTTTCTGCTCCACTCATTTTCTTACCCTCATTGATTGGTCCAAGCAGGTTGGTAATTACGCTAAGTAAAAACAGTTCTTACAAATGATAACCTAAAAATAAAAGATGGCAGGGGACGTGACTTCGGGGGAGCGAAGCCCTGGTGAACCCTAAACACCAGATACCGATTTTCAACATTACCCATGTCGGAATTGAACTCGCGCCAAGTTAGAAGAATGTTAACCCCCACGTCTTAACCACTTTGAGCAAATTGCTATAGTACAACCATGTTACCTTCAATTCTTAGCGGTGCAATACCAACACTCCCACTCACCGCTAATGCATGGCAACCTTTTTCTTGATACCACTCTTCTCGCATAGGAACTTGAGCGTCTTCGTTCCAAGCGCCTTCGTCAACAAGTCGGCCAATTGGTTCTTGGTGTCCATGTATTCGAATTGAACCTTTCCGTTCTCCACGTTCTCGCGTGTGAAGTGGTGCTTGATATCAATATGCTCCGTCCTGGAGTTGTAGCTAGCGTTTTTGGCGAACGCGATCGCTCCTTGGTTGTCCTCCCATATCTGCGTAGCATTCCTTTGCTCGTACCCCATGTCCTTAAGCATTGCACGCAACCATAGCACCTCCTGCACACACAAACTCAGCGCCATGTACTCCGCCTCAGCAGAGCTTAGTGCAACAGTCCTCTGAAACTTGGACTTAAACACTACCGGGGGGGGGTTCTCCATTATGACCATGACGCCTGACACGGAACGCCTGTTGTCGATGTTCGTTCCCCAGTCAGCGTCTGAGTATGCTTCAACCGTGACCGTTCCCATACCACCTTCATACAGAATACCATGCTTGCGAGTCGTCTTCAGGTAGCGAAGCACGCGAATTGCAGCCTTCCAATGCAGCAACCCCGGATTTTCCAGAAATCTTGATAGCTGTGTCACCACGAAAGCGACATCCGGGCGCGTGCACGTCGTGATATAAAGTAGACACCCGATGAGAGAGCGGTAAGGTCTCGACCGCATCTCAGCACGCTCTGAATCCGTTCTAGGTGATTGTTCCTTTGACAGCTTCAACCCCGATGCGCACGGATTGTCCACAGACTTGGCATTCTCCTGGCCGAATCGTTTTGCAACGTCGTCAATGTACCGTGTCTGCTTGATCATAAGCGTACGTGTCCTCAGGTCATGGTCGATCTCCATCCCTAAAATGAACTTTGCTTCACCGAGCTCCTTCATCTTGAAGGCGCCTTTAAGAGCATTCTTTACTTCACGAATTTCATCGCTCGTCTTGGCTGCGATAATCATGTCGTCGACGTACAGACACACGTATACGAAGCCGCTTTTAGAATGCTTGACGTATACGCACTGGTCTGCTCCACAGCTTTTAAAACCGTTCTTCAAGAAAACATGATGAATGGTCTTGTTCCACGCGCTTGCTGCCTGCTTCAAACCGTATATAGCCTTGTTCAGAAGACACACTTGGCCATCAGCGTTCTTGATACCGTTTGGGATCTCCATGTAGACCCTGTCCATAAGTTTACTATTCAGGAACGCTGTATCCGCGTCTAACTGTTCCATGACGTACTGCAACGCCACACACACCGCTAGAACCACGCGAATTGAGTTCATATTCGCCACCGGCGAATACGTCTCAAAGAAGTCCACACCGTACTTTTGCTTGAAACCCTTCGCTACCAAGCGTGCCTTGTAGCGAATCACGCGACCATTTTCGTCACGCTTCTTGGCGAACACCCAGCGACAGCCGATGGTACGCGTAGACGCTCCGCGCGGTACCAGCCTCCATGTAGCGTTATGTTGGTGAGAACATAACTCTGCTTCCATTGCTTTTCGCCACTCATCAGATTCGTGGCTGGATATTGCCTCCGCGTACGTCGTTGGCACGTCCACGGCGTCATCAATGTTTGCCACATACGCCATAACAGCTTCCGCGATGAGTCCGTCTTCATCGATACTAGCACGCTTTGGAGACGGCGGACCGTCACTACCTTCCGACTGAAGATGTTCATCAAAACTCGACTCGTTTTGTAGCAGAAGTACCGGCTCACGAATTCGTCGTGATCGTTCCGCTTCCGGGTGAAAAACCAGTCCTTCTTCTTGGTACGCTTGCGGCTGAGAGCGGTATGGTGCAATCTCACGGCCAATAAGCTCTGGACTGTTCGGCAATGGCGGTAACATTACAATGCTCTGCTCCTCTTCTGCCTCGTTCATCTCAGCATCCCGAACGGATTCTTTAATGCCCTCCATCGGCTCATCTGAAATCGGTACTTGTTCCATTCGCGTCGGAACCGCTCTATCGTTAGCATCCTTGGTCGCGTGTACGACCGTCGTGTGAGGTTGCGACGAGGGTGACTCATATATTCCTCCCACTTCACGCTCGTCTAGCTTCACCGAGCGCGACACTTCGACCTTTACAGCATCCAGGTCATAAACACGATATGCCTTTGTGCTTTCAGCGTATCCAAGAAACATACACCTGAAGCTCTTGGGCTCGAGTTCTGTACGCTTCGCGTCGTTGACGTGAGCGTACCCTTCGGATCCGAACACTCGCAAGTGTTCCATTTGTGGTTTCACCTTGAAACCAACCTCGTACGGCGTCATATTCGAGCGCTCTGTGTTCGTGGAACGGTTGATCAAGTTCACAGCCGTACTTACAGATTCCGCCCACCACTCCGTAGATACACCTTTGTAGTGCAGCATGCTGCGTGCCTTCTCCATAATAGTACGGTTCATGCGCTCCGCAACACCGTTCTGCTGTGGGCTGTACGGTACGGTACGCTGATGCATAATTCCATTCCGTCTGCACAATTCCGCAACCGTCTTATTCACGAACTCTGTTCCATTGTCTGAGCGCAGACACTTCAAGCGTTCTCCCCATTGATTTTCGTAGAATGCCTTGAACTCCTTTATCTTGTTGGCCACCTCACTCTTCTGTTTTAAGAAGTATACGGCGACGTATCTTGAAAAATCATCCACGAAAGTCAGAATGTACCTTGCACCACCCTTTGATAGCGTTCTCATTAGTCCCATCACATCAGTGTGTACGAGTTCGAGCACACGCGAAGTCTTCGTCACCGATCGTGACGGGAAAGATTCAATTGAATGCTTTCCTTTTGAGCAACCACCACACAATGTCTTGGTTGTACGGTTTACGGTTGGTATACCGTTTGTAGCCCGCTGTGTCTTCGCCATAGCGCTCTCACTGCAGTGTCCCATGCGAGCGTGCCATAGCTCCCACTGACTGTCAGTCCCGGCATACTCCACAAAACAAGCCTGTTCTTGCTCGCACTCTAGCATGTACGCCTTGCCAACCTTCTTGCCTGACGCAATCGCACAAGTCATGCTTTTAATGACGCATGTAGAACGCTGAAACTCAACGGTAAGACCGTTCTCAGCAAGCTTCCCTACCGAGAGCAATCGCCTGTCAAGTCCAGGAATGTAAAGCACTTCCATCATCTTGATGCGTCTTCCGTCCGTTCCGCTAAGCTTGACAGTACCTTTCCCCGCAACATGAAGTTTCTTTCCGTTTGCAATCGTAACTTCGATGCTCGAAACAATTTCTTGAAAGTCGAATAGGTCTTCACGGTGTGGCGTCATGTGCGATGTCGCACCACTGTCAATCAGCCATCCGGCGAGGTGATCCTCGCCTACAGCAAACACGGCGTCGTCGCTAGTATGGCCTCTTTTGACCGGGCAGTCCCGTTTCATATGACCAACCTGGTCACACTTAAAACACTTGCCCCTGAATCCACCACCGTTCTTGTGTGAATCGTTCCTTTTTCTTCCATTCGCTCGACCTCCTTTGAACCGTCCAGCGCTCCCAATCGCTCGAAATGCTTTTTCCCTAGTCTCCTTCTTCAGCTGACGTTCATGCTCCTTCAGCAGCTTTTCCTTGATCTCAATCAGCGTGATGTCCTTGGAGTTCTCCATAATGGACGTAATCAGCTCGTATTCAGACGGAAGGCTGCTCAGTAGCACGACCATCTGACGTGCCTCGTCCACTGGCTCTCCCATCGTCTGAAGACCCACCACGAGCTCGTCAAACGCATCTAGGTGCGCCGCCATCGTGGAACCGTCCTCCATCTTGAAATCATGAAGTCGACGTGTCATCGTGACACGGTTGTGAAGAGTAGTACGGTTGTAGAACTCTCGAAGCGTAGCCCACGCCTCCATGGCGCGCGTAGCCGTCCTGATCTTCGTCTGATGCTGCAGCTCGACGCCCTGCGCAATGATACCCAGCGCCTTTGCGTCGTTCGTCAGCCACGCCTCCGTGATTTCGATCTCCGGCTTGACAACTTGAACATGAGCAAGCAGACCCTTCCTATCGAGCGTCATTCTCGTGTTGTACTCCCAGTGGAAGTAATTACCACTTCCCAGGAGGACTTCGGTGCGCTTGGTCGTCGTAGCTTGTGCGGCTGTTAACCTGTTGAGTAGATAACTGTGGAGTAGAGGACAAAATCCGAAGTGATATTCATTGAGTTAAATCTGTCTAATAGTTTTCTGCTCCACTCATTTTCTTACCCTCATTGATTGGTCCAAGCAGGTTGGTAATTACGCTAAGTAAAAACAGTTCTTACAAATGATAACCTAAAAATAAAAGATAGTAGCGGACGTGACTTCGGGGGAGCGAAGCCCTGGTGAACCCTAAACACCAGATACCGATTTTCAACTTTACCATTGTCGGAATTGAACTCGCGCCAAGTTGGTAAAACGTTAACCCCCACGTCTTAACCACTTGAGCAAATTACATTAGCCCCAAACTATGTTACCTTCAATTTTTAGCAGTGCAATACCAACATTGACTAAAATATTGCCATTAACAACTGCCTTGAAAATGAATTCTCCTGTCGTATAACTACAGAAATCCCTTTCGTGATTGCAGTTCCGGTCATTACTTAAAACGTTAAATGTTTCTAAAAAATTATAGTTGTTCAACCTTTTTAAATTTTATTTGATATGTAAGAAAAAACAAAAAAGGCGATTATGACTTCAATTATTTTGCACTGATAAATAAAATTAATTGTTTTTATAGAACAGAATTTATTGAAAAAAAAAACTTATTACTGATTTTTTTAAATATATTATTTAAAATTTATAAATAATAATAAAATGATCATCGATTATGCGCTAAAAAATCGTATTTGACTTCTTTGTCGACATTTGATTCCTTTTGTCGACATTACTGGCGCATCCTGTAAAGATTGTTTCATCAAGAGAAGGCGTATTACGTTCAGTAGCTCATTTTCGAGGTCGTGCAGCGCTAAGAGACACGTTTTGTCCTCTTTAGAATGCGCTTCAATCTCGAAAGCCTTCCATTCAATAATTTAAGCATTGCCGATACCCCTAATGCTCTGTACTATGCAATTTTGCCAAGTTCCAGGTTAGCTTAGTGTAACGGGCTAAAGTTGCCCTAATGTTACACAGTCCCCGTTAAGTACATTTGGTGCACT
>NC_090621.1:2155776-2162724 GCF_004359215.1 Bremia lactucae
AGAGTTTCGGGACGACGCGTTTGCGTCATCCCAGGTACAGGGGTCTGTACCTGTTGTAATCTCAACAGTTCCGCCTGTTGAGAGCCTTGCTGATTCAGCAAGGCTACTTTTTCCTTCATCTCGTCAAGTTCATGTTGTATGAACTTGGCGACGGTTGAATGGAGGGCATCTCTGTCTAAGTTGGACAGTAATGCCAGGATTGCATCGTTTCCTACGGATGAACTCATTCGTTCAACCGCACTCCTTTCTATATCACTTAGAAAGGAGTAGCTTTCAGGGGAAACGTGATGCGTATTCCCACTACCATCTAACATGTCCATGTTAAATGTGGGAAATGTGGTCCTTGGACGGACTACAAAGTGCTACCAGGTGTAACGGGGCACTGCGACTTGTACTGTTTCAGTACAAGTCCACTTCACACTGCTTCAGATGTGAGTGGTGCCTCTCGTTAAGTAACGTACACTGTACGTGTAGAGGAAGACTTCTCTTAAGGCAAGTTAGCTTAAGAGGGTAAAATGAAAACTGTATTAATATAGTTAAGTGTCTTTGTTAATCTATCTTTGTAAATGTTGTCTTAACTATAAACTAATACTAAACATGTAAATGAATTCTTATCTATCTTATCTCGTAACTCTCTTTGATTACTTCTACAGCTGATTAGTCTGCGGAATAAATAGACATAATGGTCTATACCTATTTATGGATAAGAATTCAGGAAATTACTATTTAAAGTAATTTCCTCCAAATATTATCTACCTTTTGGATAATATTAATTAACAATCTTTTATTGTTAATTTCATGTAACGATACACCCCGTTACACACTGCCTTAAAAAAATGTTTAATTTGATTCATGAATCCGCAATATTTGACAACATTTCGAATCTAAATTGTTAACTACAGCAATCAAAACATTAATTTAATGTCCGCGTCATTTGAAAGTTTGTAAGCGTGTATTTTATCCAGTCCTGTCTTTCAGACGTCAAGTCGATCTGATTTCTAGACTTAATGAAGTTGCTCACAAGCCATTGCTCGTATCAATTATTTATGAGACAATCAAAACGGCCAAATCGCTCGTAGAATAAATTGCACTTCTTATTTTCAGCTATCGTAAGGCTGAATATTTGGATGCACTCGCACCATTCATTTTGAACATATGCTTGCCACATGGGTTATCTCACAAGCCTTGGACTATTCAAAATTTGCTTTTTCTTCAGGTTTTAGAAAAGATTGGAGCGGACAAAACTGTGCGCATTCACTTGACAGAGAATATACAATGACAGGAGTTGACAAGCTAAAATGTAGAGCACCCGCTTCTAGAAACATGTTACTATTCTGCTGGTCATCAATGGTAACTAACCTTTCTGTAAAACCCATTCATTAAGTGTGCGATTAGAGTTTGAGAAGAGCCGCTAGATCGAGCGATTCCACAGCGATTGTAATTATGCGGATCAAGTTGACTGTACATATGTTTTCAAGAAACTTCTAGCATAAACTTTTTTCGTCTGACTTGCTTTCAGGTGAATGTGTTAAGCGCTGTCACATTGATGAAAAACGATATTTCAAGAAGGCGTCAGAGCACCCAAACTAATGACATGAACTCTAGAAAGATATTCGTTGCCTCCTTCTTGATAGCATTGATTAGCTAAGGACATTCATTTGGTAAAGATGAAAGTCTAAGAGACTTTAAGTGACAAATTTGTAGACCACACTATGAGCTTCCCAGTGGTATGATGCTAGCTCTACCAATACTTCACGAAGCTGAATTCACTTCATTCGAAAATCCCCATTCATGCTGTAATAACGACAATTGAGACATGAGAAATGGCGATCAGACTAATTCGTGGCCCCGAAGAGGACGTTCAGCGTATCAGTCTGTTTTTTGCTGGGTAAAAAAAATAGTCGGACCAACGATGGCGTCCGCCGCGATGGCAATATTTGGTACTATGAGGTCCGATACATCAATAGCGAGCTCTTTTTTTTAGTGCGCGTGTCTAAAGTTTATCATTTTGCAGAGTGAAGACCTCACGTCTCTTGATGGATATTTTATTTAAGAAGTTGGCAGATGCAATGGACCGCTTCATCTTGCTTCCTGACCACCGTCTTCCTTTTTTGGCATCCACCGCTCACGGAAATCTGTTTTTTTTTTTGAAAAATATTACAACAAAACTCTAAGCACGTGCTGACGCTTAAGGGACTTGCGCTGTCCAGTCTAGCAACTCTTCTCGAGCATTCGACGCCGCATAGGCTTAGATTAAACAAAGGATCTGTTTTGCCGTGCAAGCCTTGCGAACGCATGCCTAGATGATAGACCGTGTTAAGGGACAACGCGCATTGTGCCGTAAACATTGTTGACAATAGCTATACCACGTCCTCTTAAAGCATATCGATACGGTGGCCCACTACCAGATGGTCAATGCACCATGCGCTGCTTGACGAGTCAGCGTCGTCGATTGGCGCACACAAGCTCCTCCTCGTTCGTGCCTCCGCCTATCGCGGACGCATGCTGTTTAACGAGTGGCTGCAGCTTCGATTGGGTTCTGGTGTCAAGCTTTTACGTTCAATCGCAAATTCACGAGCATAAAAAAATTGTTGTATGATTTGTATCCTCTTCCTGCATTTGTTGTATATAACTTTGTATTTTTCTCTTTTTCTCTTAGTCTCTAAACTCTACGCGTCCATGACATTAAGGGCATTTGTATTGGAAAATCGACAATGATATGGTCCGTCATTGTGATGTCGTGCTAGCTACAGTTACCATCGTAAATGATTATCTTTTGGAGCAGCTCTTAGCAATTTCGAAGCATCGAACAAAGAAGCTTCTCCTCATTATCATGGAGACACTTCGAAGCAGACAGCATGGGATAGCCTCGTGAGCCTGGGCTGTCTTCTGGATACAACGCGACCGAGCATCAGCACCGCCGGTGGCATTAAAATGACGTAAATTTATAAACAAGGAGTAAAAGCAGCCTTAAAAAAAAAAGATGCACTATGCGCTCACTATGAATACAGCCTGAAAATTTGAAAAACTTATCTGGCAGCGAAATAACGCAGCTATTAGTCAGGTTACAATTAACGTCGCGGCCTGGAGTACTTCACATCCTGTCGACAAAGTCCCATCGAAGCGCGCACGGTGCTTTTCGTCAAAGCTAACTTTGTTTCCATTAAAATCCAGTCGCATGTACAGTACTCGATCACGTCCCGTCCCAGTGAACATCAAGTCCGCGAAGAGCTGGTAAACTTGATACAAAAGCTCTATATAATTTCTTGCAAGATTTCGAGAACGTTTAATGATATTTCGTCGTCAGAAGAGAAAAAAAAAAGGCTGATCAAAAGCTGTCTACCTGATCAGATTTGAGCCTTTACGGTACTTTAAAAAAAAGCATCTTCCCAAGGACTGAACGTACTGTAGATCTAGATAGTCCAGTTTCGAGCAGAAACAAAACCTCGCGCGGAAAAAGCATCCTTGGAAGCCTGGATTTTAGTGCGCTGGTTTACGGCTGTGGCCTACCATAGGAGTTACTAAGTATGCAAGTAAGAGGATTTGGCTCTCAGTTTATCGAAGGATTCGAGCGCCATGATGGGCGCGTGACTGTGGAGACCATCTCGAGCAAAGGGCGTACAGCCTTCAGTCTGCGGCTGATGTGTCTCTGCCAGTCACGCGAGTCTTTGGTGACCTAGACATTTCATTTAAAAATTTGCCACAGCGAGTTCACAATAAAAAACGGTGCTTGTTTTTATTTTCCTCTAAAATAAAATGAGTCTGCCAACAGCTCCTCAATACAGCACCCCAAAGCCGTCAGTGGGCGTCGGAATGTGGACCGAGGAAGAACACGCGCGCTTTCTTGAAGGCGTAAAGCTCTTTTCGAGTGGACCGTGGAAGCGCGTGGCCGCTTACGTGGGTACACGTAATGTCCGTCAGACGATGACCCACGCGCAAAAGTACCGTTTGAAAGCAGCGCGTCGACTGCGTGAAGCGCAGCGCAAACAAGCAGCAGCCCGTCACGGGCTTGCGAACGCGCACCGAGGAAGCGAAACAGAAGATAATATGGTGCTTGTATCGCGCTCACTTCAGACTCCGTCGCCTACGGGTGGACTTGGCCTTGGATCATACTCAAAGATGCGCTTACCTTGCAGCTGCATTGAGAAGGAATGCCCTCACATGGACGACGCCAGCAAAATCTACATGTCTATTGCCGACGCAATTGAGATTCTCGATTCGAAAGCGTGTGGCGCAGCCTCAAGTGCGGGGTCCCCCGTATCCACGGATGAAAACCTTGGCAACTCGTGGCTACATATTGATGCCTATGATCCGGTGATCAAGAGCCAAGCATTTGATAACGATGACCTCATTCCACTCGACTCGGCAAGTAGCGACTGTGACGAGTACCCAACACTCGAAGACTGCGCCAGTGAACTCCTGGAGCTACTTTTTTAAGCAAGTATTGACGAATTTGCATTTGACTTACCGTAAACGCGTGTAGCCACGACAACGTGCTTGGCACCGTGACCCTATTATGTATTCAAAGTATATATACATATATATTATTAATAACTCTGTGCCGTACGAATGTAATACAAGAACGATTTTCGATTGAAAACACTTTGTTCATGTGTCTAAGTCGTCATTTCGGTTTAAAGTTGCTATCCTGTGCAACACGCTGATCTACGGTAGGAAGGAAATTGTATTACATTTTTTCTTTTTTCAAATGGTCTGTTTCTGGAAATCCCCTAGTAATTAAATTAGATGAAGGTGGGACAATTCTGTAAAGTTTAACGACCGCCGTAATCATTGCCTAAAACTGAAAATTTGCAGCTAAATGAGACAATCCAATTGAAAGAAGTGAGGGCGGGGCTTAGAAAGTTACATGCCTTATCCACAGCTTTTCTACTTGCTGATCTTACCTGATCAGCCGCCCAGATCTAAGCGCCTGGCAAATTCTAGCACATGAGATGAATATTATTTTCGCGCTCACCATTTCGAAATTACTTAAGTCTACTTAGGAATTCTCCCTTTAAGTCGCTGCCTCTTTAAGAATCGATTCGAAATTTAGTGTCATTGTATTAGACATGCCGAATAAATAGAACCGACCATTTAAATTCTTAAGCATATTCTCGATTTAGCAATGCAAAAACTCGATACCCGCGGTTATCCCCACCTCGTACATGGTGGACCACGGACTCTATCTTCGATAAAGAGATACAGGCTTTCCTTCATTCCCTTTGTTTAGATCTACGTATGCATCGAAGGGCACTGCATCATATGCTTCGTTTTGAAGATAAAGTTATCAAAGTATAAATAAAGTTAACGCGTCGCCTTCCGAAATGTGGCGTGAAATTGAGTTTAATTATTTTTATTGCTGTGTTAGAAATGTTTAGCATTTCTTCTGTCCATCGGCATATGAAAACTGGCTATCTACACGCTCTACCGTAAGAGGTGCGCACGCGTAGGACTTGTGATAAACCGCCTCTGTCTGAAACTTTCCTCTGCAGGCCATTTATATGTTAAACACGAGGCCAATCTTCGCGGAAACATATCAGCACCTGCAAGGGCAAGGGCAGATGGGAAACAGAAAAATGGTGATGAGCAAATTATTGTGCAATACGGCGATCGCTCCAATTTACCCACAGCAGATGCAATGATAAAGGAAGACGCGAGTGTTAAAGACAAGGAACTCGCGCATCTGAAAAGGCTCAAGGCTTGCATCACATTTGAAAGCATAATGAGCTTCGAATGTTACTTTTATTCTGAGTCAACATCGATGCACGATTATGTGTGGCAAAACATTTTACAGTACAGTCAGTCCGTCTGGTCGAGAAGTGAAGGTGATGAGGAGAGCAAGACTTGGTATTGATTACTACAGGTCAACGAGATGTGCGCATCACCTTCACAAGAGATAGCCGCAAAGCCCATCATCCATATATAAAAGAGACATAAAAAACTTTATGGCTCTTGTCAGCGTGCCATTTCAAGCTCGCAGCTTTATATCTTTAGGGTGGGTATCTAATTATAGTAAAGAGAAGGTATATTGGGCCTTGTTTGCACTACGTTCTTCCCTGACGAGCAAAATGAATACACAGGGAGTCTCGCAGCCGCTTCGACGTTCAGAAAGGCCGCCGGTAGGTATATACGCATCTTGCTTAGCCCTTCTGTAGATTTTAATACAATCGCTTCAGGCTGCTCCACTTTTCGTAATAATCTTAGATTTATACTTCCTAATAGAGGGAGTTCAGCAAATTCAAAATGCCGATGCTTGTGCAGCAATTTGTGGAGCAATGCATAAAAATCTCAGTTTTTACAGTACATGAAATGATCACTGTCGTGCATGCGACATTCATATCATGTGTTCGTGATGCAATGATCACCCACAGATCTGGCGTAATCACTAATGCCTTTCTCATGAAGCATCCTTTCTGCCGCTGTAATCATCCGAGCACCGAATAAGAAAAATGCCAAAGAATAAAAAGTAATGCACATATTTTAAAGTGATAGAAAACGGCAACTTTCACAGCGACAAGAAGTTGACTAATTAGTCACTTTTAAACTTAGGTCGTTCGGAGCAGACTTCGCTAAAAAGCAAGCAGTATGTATTCATTGGACAGCTTACAGCAATTCTACCGTAGCTGGCTAAAAGTTGGGTTATTTTCAGACAAATTTATATGAAGATTTAAACGAACTTAAAAAGTCCTGATGCTTGCTTTCTATGTGCAATAATAAAGTAGCTATATCAAGTGGCATTTAGTTAAACAAAGTCTTGATAATGCTTCTTTATGTGAATAAACACTGTAAGCCATGTTGTCCGTAGTTCTTTAACTTTAAGTTGCATTGTCCACATTTAGCATTTAACATGTCGTGTAATGGGGCACACATCGGTCGGAGAACCGTTGTTGTGATACATTTACCTTATGGGCAGAATACCCTTTTATCCTATTCTAAAATAGTTACTTC
>NC_090621.1:2168844-2178608 GCF_004359215.1 Bremia lactucae
GAAGAGGTTGGAGACCTAAATTATAGGCTCACCCTTCCCCCGTATATGAAGACGCACCCCGTATTTTACGTGGGTCGTCTGAAACGATATGTAGACCCAAATGAGGTCACATATCCCCATCTGGCTAAGGAGACCGATGGTGACGCCGACTGTGAGTCGAGCGTCGTTCGGGTGAGGGGGACGGTGAAGGCGGAAAACTATCAAACCGATTCCTCCCTCCACGAACAGGACTTGGAGAGCGGGGGACAACACGCGAGTAAGGCGGATCCCTCAGCATTATCCGTTCGAAAAGATCCAAGCGAGTCTTCAGGCGTTCATAACCCTGACGAGCCTTCGCTCGGACATCAACAAAATCCGAGGTCAGTCGTGAGACTTGACCCTCGAGATCCGCAATACGTTGTTTAGCAGCGTTTAACGCATGCGACTGAACGGACGAAGGTAAGGCAGCCGCAAGTAGGTGGGCGAGGTCGCCACTCCTATCGGGCGCCACCTGCACTGATGGATGCGGGTGGGAATCAACGCTTCCTTGTTGGAAGGTTGCTCGCCCACCGCTCCGTGAGGCAAGGGTATCAAATCCTCGTCCAATGAAAAGGTCACCCGAAGAGTTTTGACTCTTGGGAACCGATCGATACCCTACGTATTGATGTGCCCGGCTTGGTGGCTGCCTATGAAAAGGAGCACCAGCTGAGGCCACTTCGCTAGTCTCAAATGGACTAGCAGAAGTAGCGTAGTGAGAAGAAACAGGGGGTACAGTACCACACATGTTTCTTTCACACGCAAACGGGCGAAATCAATTCGCTGCGACCGCCGTTTCATCGCATCGGAATGCGGATGAATGCGGCGCAGGAATACTGCCTCGTATTGGTCTGGCGTTTCATTTGAACGCAACACGACCGGGATCAGGAAAATACGCCCAAGCGATTATCCCTGAGCCCTCCATGATTGAAAGACGCCATAAAATTATGTGCGTCTACAAGAGCGCGCTCTAGAAGCGACGCTCTTGGCCCGTTTAAACGAGGCCATTTAGATGGAGGGGGCATCTTTGGAATGCCACCCGTCACACAGCCACGTTCTAAACGACGGCTTGTGACACCGACTGAGCACGTTCACGTGTCGTCGGCGTAGCTTTAGGCTCCGAATCCTCTATGTCAGAACCATTATAGATTATGTGGCCCCTTTTAGGTGGCATCTTGGGCGCCGTGTGTGGAAACACGTGCGCTAGAGTGATCGAGTGAACTAGCGGCGCGTAAAGCTGCTCGCAGTTCGTCTCTCCTCTTTGACGAATTTAAAAATGTAAATTCGTTCTTAAAGGGGGGATGATGTAACGGGCTAAAGTTGCCCTAATGTTACACAGTCCCCGTTAAGTACACTTGGTGTACTTAAGGGGATGGTCAATTACTAAATAATAGTAATTAGACTCAGCACTCGGGTGTGGTGCACATTTGTGACCAACCCTTGTGTATATGACGCACATGGGTGCATTCACATTAGGAGGGATGACGGCTAGCGTCATTCGTTACGCGAGGTATCTAGAAAGATACGCTCGCAATACATATTAAGTGTTATCTTTACAGATAACACTTTAATTGGTAAAAATAGGTATTTGTATTTAATTCTATTAAAATTTAAATCAGTCTGAAAACTACTTCCTACTTGGTAAGTGCGCACGAGGAGACGGATTACCGCTCCCTGACGACACTTAACCAAAGTAATTAGTGAGTTGGGTGAGGTCGCTTGCGTGCCCACCACAACTACCTCACTGCACGCAAGAGAAGCAGTGTAACCGCTTCCTCGCTGTGCTAGGGTGTGTGTCTAAGTAGAGCGTGGCCGTATTACGACGTGCCCGCCTACATTTCTTCTTGAGCACTAGTTGCCACTTGTAAATACGAACCCCTGAATCCCTTGGACTAAGATTTATTGAAATTTTGAATTTAGGGTATCCCTTGAACTAAGATTTATTAAACTTTAATAGCTTTACAACTCCCTGAGCTGAAACCCATTAGTTCCATCGATTAAGAGACTTTCTGAGTCTATAAATCTTCCTCTGACTCAAAAGGAGCGAGGTATCTCCGCTACACCTGGTAGCACTCGTAATCAATCTACGCCTGAGTCTTTACATGACTAATTTCTCACTGAAATGGAGGAGATTCCCGAACTTTCCGAGGCGCAACACGCAGCTTATGACAAGCTAAAATTTTTATTTGGGCTTGAACATGTGGAGTTCATTATCAGCAGAGGTCCTGCATGCAAGGCTTGAACCTTCATGTGATATGAAGCCTTCATGCGATATGAAGCCTCCCTGATCGGCCAGGTACACAATCACCTTGCGTTATTTATGCCAACCCGGTACATTTCTGTACATGATTCAGAGCCGAAGGCTCGCCCTCTAGTTATCAATGTAAAGACATTTGAGGGGAAAGAGGGAGAAAACCTCCCTTTTTGGATTAGGCAGATGGAGATGTTCTTTGACTTCGCCTTGTTCTTAATAGAATGGCAAAAGGTCGATACGGCCATTTCCAAACTCGGAGGTAGAGCCATGAAGTGGGCACTATCGTGCAGCACGTCCATAAATGACGCTTCCCTCATGGATTCGCTGAAACAGCAAATGACCAGCATTTTGCACCGCCTGATCAGTTTTTTTCGCATGATAGCACGGTTCCCAACGACTCGACAGGGTAAACGAATTCTAAGGGACTTTGTCCAGGAGTTGAGAACTCTCATTGCATCTCTGCATCAAGACCCGGTGCAAAAAGCAATTGTTGTAACAATTTGTATAGGGGGTCTCAATGAGGGCGTTGCCCGGACGGAAATATTCCGATCTCATTCTGCTACTTTCGAAGAGGCAGTTGCCATAGTGCTACGCGCTAAGTTCGGCTTTAATTCTGCTTGCGTTAGCACGCCTGTTTACCGAACAAGCTCTTTGAGCACAGGAGTACTGTCTAATAAACCGGAACCCATGAATCTAAGCCTCGTTGAGGAAAAAGAAAAGGATTTTTAAGCTGTGGAACAGCATAAGAACATCCGTAGATGTTAAATGTGCGGAAGCACGAGATATTTACGCCCGGCCTTTCCTCAACGAAATACGCGTGAGGCTCGCCAGAGCATTAATTCCAACCTATACAAGAAATCTGGTACGGTGCGGGAAAACGTCGATACCCAGTAGGTGCGGGGCACCCTGCTGGCGAGTACCTAGGCTTTGTTGAAGCTCTAGGAGGTGAGAATAAACACGACCTAGCCCTAACTAGCTCGGGTGCGTTGTGGCACGGGGCCTGAGTACAAGCCTGGCTTGTTAGTCGCTCACGCGACTGTGAAGGGCTTTGAAAAGCCATGATAATTTTTAATTGACTTTGGAGCGTCTTGAAATTATGCTAGACGTGTTTCCATTAAAGGGAATCAGCAAAATGCTGAGGTGCTCAAAGCGCATGAAGGTGATATAATCACTGTTTGCTTAGCGACTAGGACTCGTGTCACTGTTTCTAAAGTCCGTTAAGCTTAAGTTTCTGGACTTTGACAATGTGGATCGCTATCTTATCCTTGATTTGGAATCGAGGTATCATCCCATCCTTGGTATGGCCTGGCTCGAACGCCATGAGCCATGGATCGATAGCGGTCTAAGACCTTAGGCGCCACGCGCAATGTTCCTAGCAATATTTTGGAGAGTCATGAACCCACCTTTGCTAGGCAACAAAAGCGCTATTGGCGCGGATAATTGACTGAGTCTGTTAGTGTTTTCGACGTTGGAATGCCTGAGTTAATAAAGTTCAAAGTTGTAAATATTTATTCTGAGTCCGACTCAGAAATGGGGTGGAACGGCACGTACTCCGTCGAGTTACCCTCGTTGTAACATCGATTCACTGAATGCTTAAAGCATTATAGACCTAAGGCCGAGTCATCAAGGGTGCAATATCCCTGAGATACGTGGAGTGGCACATTTAAGTCCACCGAGTGTGATCGGCCGAAGTGGCACCATACTAAGTGTCAATAGTGACACTATTGGCGATTTGCCAGGGCATCAAGGTACAATGCCCCTGAGAAACGCGGAGTGGCACGGTATAAGCCCACCGATTGTGGTCAGCCGAGGTGGCAGATCATTTCAGGTCAAACCCTATAATGCACGTGAGCGACACGTATACGGGCGCTCGACAAGGAAGTTGAGTTACCAAAATATTTGACGCCATGTCTGGTATAGAACCAATATAGGCTGGAAAAATTGGGACGTGAATGTCCCGGCCTCTAAGAGGCGTATTGTCTCTACTCCAATACAGGAGAGACGCGAAGCGTTTATACCATCACAAAGTGATGCGAGTGAGCAATTACATACCCTTTTTAATAGTGTAACCGGTAACATTAAGGGAGAGTTAGCCTTGCGGCAATACCTTCGTTACATGCTCTTTTAGAGTTAGACGAAATGTATATTGATGTGTGTGGCAGAGCTTCAAACGCTGGCGACTTATCTGAGATGGTGGTCATTCGACTAACAATTTAGCTAAAATCATTGCCACTTCTGGAAAAGCTGTCCTGGATGACACAAAAGCTGCACTTGGCGCGCGAAGTGGGTTATCAACACTTAAAAATCCTAAAAATCAATTTTATTCCTTGATTAAGGAATTCCGAGATGTGTGTACATATCCACCATTTTTTTTTTTTTTTTGTATAACCCCCGGATAGAGGTTTCAGTCATGAAATTGACTTGGTTCCTGGAACGAAATACTGTGTCACACGACAGTGGCCTTTTTCAAAGGAACAGTGTGACGTCATTGAATATTTCTTCCGTGCTAAGCACGAGGCCGGAATAGTACGAGAGAGCAAATCTCCCCATTCGACACCGACATTTCGTGTCAAGAAGCCAAATGATAAATGGCGCAATATACCTGGTTATAATAAGCTTAATGCTGCCACCAAACCAGCACAAACCCCCAATCCTAGAAAGGATGTTTTCAGAACATTATGGTGGGATGTACATTGCACGGTGCACTTGACTTCGTCGATAATTATTACCACTGCTCATACGAGCTAGCTATAACCCGCTTACAGCGGTTAGCACCCCAAGCGGTATGCCATGGGAGTGGTTGGTCATGCCACAAGGGCTTCCCCGGCAGCATTTAATTGTCTAGTGACGCAACTGTTCCGCCATCATCGAGGTTATGCACAGACTTATTTATGACATTTTTGTCCATAGTCGTGCAAAATAGGGTCGGTTGGGTATGGAAAACCATGTTTTTTCTTAGACCATTTGTGAGCAGTGCTCGAGTGTATGTGCACAAATAAATTGTATGCCAATGCATCTAAATGCATTTTTGGCGCAGAAGAAATTCATTTCTTAGGGTGCTTCATTAGGAAGCGAGGCCTTAGAGCGGATCCCGCTTAGGTAAAAGGTAAAGTAAAAATACCAGTCCCTAAAAACCAGAAGGATTTGCGTAAGTGGTTGGGTCTCGCCAATTATTTACACAAATATAGCGAAAATTACGCTGATATGGCTAAGCCATTATCTAAGCTCCTTCAAATGATACAGAATGGTGCTGGACTAGCACAGAACATAATACTTTCAAGCAGTTAATGATAGTCTTACTCATGCCCCGATACTGGCACTGCCAAATCCAAATTGGCCTTTCAGTGTCGTCTGGTACGCATCCGATTTTGCCATTGGCAGCGCTCTGTTGCAAGCAGATAACGATGGGCGAGAACAAGAGACTGCGCATAAGTCTAGACAGCTTGAAGCTGCTGCAAATTCAGAGTTTATCTGCTCGGCTCTAAGCCATTTGTGATATACAGATCACGCGTCATACGCACTGCGACTAAGTCGCCCCACCTCTCACAGCCAATGGCCCGATGGCTACCCTTTCTCGCCGAATACAACTTCGAAGTGAAGTATAAGCCTGGCGAGCAGAATGCTTTGGCCGATGCGTTATCGCGCAGGCCGGATTTTGAGCTCTCTCATTTAACGACTATCATGTCGCATATCACCGAATTAATCTGTTCCACTTACGCCCAGGATAAACAGTGTGTAATTCTGCTACGAGCGCTTAAGAGCACTGAGCCGGACATTAAATTGTCGGCTCATTTGCGTGCGAGCTTACATCGATTTTCCATCGACAACGGCATTTTGCTTTTTTGCACGGACGCTTGCGGATCCTCCGCGCGTCGTTGTCCCTCATGATGAGGATTTGAAGTACCGAATCATCTATGAGGCACACGAGTCTGTCCTTGGCGGTCATCTAGGTAGAGAAAAGACCAACGACTCTGTAAGCCAGATATATTTATGCTTTTCACATGGATAATCACATACGTTCGCACATGCGAAACTTGCGCTCGGGTTTAATCTTCGGCTCATGCTGCTGCTCCACTGGCCAGTCAGCCTGTTTCGACAGGGTGATTGGAGTCCATTAGTCATGGAATATGTGTTTGGCCTACCGAAAAATTCAGCCGGTAACAACGGCATCGTGGTCATTGCTGACTGGTTAAGCAAAATAGCTCATTTAGCGGCTGTGACGGATACCATTGATGGTGAAGGCAAAGCAACGCTGTTTATTGATCGCATGTCCGACAACACGGTTTGCCTGCTGCAGCTGTCTCTAATCGAGACCCCAATTTCACGGGTAAATTGTGGAAACCAATTTTCCAGGTGCTTGAAATTAGATTCGACATGTCCACAGCGGACCCTTAGCAGACCGATGGCAGGACAGGAGGCGTGACGATATAATAAAGACGGTATTCAATTTGCGTTGCAGAAGCACTGACTTTAGTAGGAGGATATACTGAATGCCAGAATATTCGCACCGCCAACGTGCAGCTCGCTCTAGACTTGCCCATGGTTGCCATCGTCCAACTTCAACTCTTAGTGTCACTCAATCGGCAATAGTTCGTGGTGCTGGTGGGGGCGTTAGATTTGGAGTAGACCGTTTTGGACCAAATGTCGCATCAGCCTCCTTCTTTGGGAAGCCGGCTCGACTCGCTGTCATTGAGCCCCCCTCGGCAATCTCGTGCGAGTTTCCAGTAGCAGTCAAGAAATGTGAAGAAAACTTGCGTGACGTGCTTTCATATAATCTAGTTGGCAGATCCAAAATAAAAAACTGTCCTTTATCATTGAGGTCCAAAAATCGGAGAGCAACTTGCAGCCCTTCACCATCGCCAATATACTTGTTACAGGCATCACTAGATACCCCATCGCAAACGAGATATGGATCGATTTCAGCGCCGTCCTGCATGAGAGGCTTGAAGCCTTCATGCGATACGAAGCCTCCCTGATCGGTCAGGTAGAGGACCATTTAGCGGCATCTATGCCAACTCGGTACATCTCTGTACCTGACTCAGAGCCGAGGGCTCGCCCTCTAACTGTAAATGTGAAAACATTTGAGGGAAAAGAGGCAGAAAATCTCCCTTTTTGGATTAAGCAGATGGAAATGTCCATTTATTCAGCCTCTTGATAAAAATACCCCGCGACGTGGTCGATTCTAAGCGCATTCATTATGTCAGAAATCTCATTAGCAGTTTTAAAGCGGGTAGAATTCAACGTCATTCTTGTATCAGCACCCGAAGCCTCTTGATTAAATCCGGATACTCTTGGTCGCTTGGGTATCGAACCATAACAGTACGAATCCCCGTCGCCCAAATTTGAGACACTCATAGGAAATACAAAAGTGTATGATGCTTTTGTTGCGCTGGTTGCCAAAGGTATGATTTTCGATTGCTTTTTTATTTATATTCGGAACTATTAACTTGGGGTGTTGCTACTGTTGGGCTTCTAATCGTGGTGTCGTACTTCCACTATTGGCTGATATATATCAAGTTTGTTGAAGTTACCGTATTAACGATGTTCTGCTGCCATAATCCGCAAAAGAATACTTTATGCAGCTTTTAAGTATCATATTCCACATAAATATAATGCTGCCAGCAGAACATCGTTGATAAAGCATATTTATAAAATATAGTATACTTTATGTAGCATAATGTATGATGCTACGAATTGTACCAGCAGAAAATCGTTAAAAAGCAACTTCAACGTTTTTAGTGTCGTGATTGCTTCTAGGCTAATACTAAGAAATCGTTGAAGTTGCTTTATCATCGACGTTCTGCTGGCATTATTCGCAGCATCATACTTGATACAGCACAAACGGGTTTCTTGACGCGTGTGTTGTAGCTCTTTGTAATGTTAGGCGTTCATGTTGCTAATACTCGCTTCATTCTTATTAAAATGATTTGAATAATGCAAAGCAACAACAAATGTCTAATGACAAAGTCAGATTAGTCGTAAAGATCGGCTGACGTAATTCGGGCAAATTGCACCAACTGAATTCTCCGGCCTGAAAACTTTGAGTATTTTACACTCAAGCAAAATGGAAGTAAGAGATGACTCATGTTAAATTGTACCAGATATAGCATACCGTTGTCTAAAATATTGCCATTAACAACTGCCTTTAAAGCTGATTATGTTTTTTAATGTATTATCTAAGATGTTTTAAATAATTATAAAATGATCATCGATCAAGCGCTAGGAATCGTATTTGACTTCTTTGTCGACATTTGATTTCTTTTGTCGACATTACCGGCGCATCCTGCAAAGATTGTTTCATCAAGAGAAGGCGCATTACGTTCAGTAGCTCATTATCGAGGTCGTGCAGTGTAACGGGGCACTGCGACTTGTGCTATTTCAGTACAAGTCCACTTCACACTGCTTCAGATGTGAGTGGTGCCTCTCGTTAGGTGACGTACACTGTACGATGCAAGTTTGCCATGTTCTGGGCTAGCTTTTCCTCATTCTCTTGTAAAAAAAGACATTATAAACTTTACACACGGCAACTAACTTTGAAGATAATTTAGCGAAGCTTCCAGTTGTTGTGAAATACAAGCTGTCTGCTTTGCCCGTAATGCTAGCATTTTGGCTGTGAACAAGGTGCACTGAACGCACTTCATTTACCACGAAAAATACTAGGATTTTGCGCATCCTTTCTTTAAAATCTACCATTATAATGTTATTTAATCTTTGCGCAGTTGACGTTATTTATCCGAAGAATCGTTCAAAGACGGATGGAAAAGCTTACTGAGCTAAGTCTGTTTATGCTTTCTCATCCTTCGTGGAAGCCTCATTGCAAGCCGTAAAAAAGAAATACAACGTGCCGTCAAGCTGGCGAGCAATACCGTACGAAGAAGAAATGCGTGAAGTCAAGGAGCGCTTTTTCCACACATTGCGCAGTTCGATTCTAAACATCCACAAGTCATTCACGTCGTGTAATGAAAACCTGTCAGAGTTTATCAAACCCTCATGGATCCTGTTACGAAATCCTCAGCAGGCTTTGAGTACTGGACAAAACTCTATAGCTTTGTGAATGAGACAGCAAAAGGCAACGGCACGATGCCGGATACGGAAACGTTCATGATTAGATTAAATGGTTTTTTACCCATAAAGTAAATGTACCACAACAACGGTTCTCCAACCGATGTGTGCATCACAAGCAGAACATCGTTGATAAAGCAACGTCAACGTTTTTTTATTAACATCCTAGCGGCAATATTTTTACGACATTACAATCTAAAACTCCAGCAGCAGCATAACCTTAAGATTGTACTGCCACATATAAGTGAAAAATAGCAACAAGAACTTTTGGCCTCGAGCAATCACCACAACGACATCACACTTGTCTTTACACCCGATGACTCTTTATTTAATTCAGACAATACTGGTCGCTCAGGTTTGTAACAATCTCAGTACGATTCCCTGTCGCCAGAATTCGACACTCATGCGCTGATTGCCATAGACATTAATTTTC
>NC_090621.1:2195887-2205498 GCF_004359215.1 Bremia lactucae
GATCACAAGGTGACAGCTGATGCCATAACAGGCCATCGCTGTAGCTAAAGCGATTGAGCTTAGCTTTCAGGTGCGACGGAAGGGAAACCTTTTGTTCACCGAAGTGATCCAACAGCAGGCGACAGTGGTCGTCCTGACTGTAGTTCTCTTTTATCTCAGAGGCCAATGAGCTCGTCACGTGGTATGCCTTCATGGCTGCCAACGTCGACGGGTTAATGACGGATCAAAAGTAGGCGCTTATACTCTTAATCTGTGTGCGCCATCGAAGTTCACTTCGGAGATAACTTAATTACCAGTCCTAGAACCCAAGCGGTTCTTGAGAGATCTGCGTAGTGGTAGAATAAAGTAGTCCTGCCTTCTCGTCACAGAAGACGAATATGTAACCGATATACGGTCAGCGGTAATTTTTGCAGAGAACGAACGGGTTCTCAGCAGCTCATCGATGGAAGAAAGGGTCCTCGATGTGAAGACTCGGATTGAGATAGATACTACTCAATCATGGGAGTCACTTAAGACAAATTCTTTGTATAAGGATTTGATAGAATTCAGGGATGTATTCCCTGAAGCAGTTCCATGCAGTTGCCTAAGGATAAAAGCACTCGGCATGAGATCGAGCTCAAATTAGGCTCGAAGTACTGTGTCATGAAGCAGCGGCCACTGCCTCGTGAACAAGTTCTTGCGATCGATAATTCTTTATCGATCGATTAAAAGCGGGCCATGTGAGGAAGTCAACCTCCTTATATAGGTCTTCGACCTTCTGTGTGCAAAAGGCCACAGTAGGGTGGTGGATAGTGCACGTATTTAATAAACTGAATGCTGCAACGGTACCGGCTCAAACGCCGATACCTAGAGAGACGTAATCATAGATGATATGTCTAAGAGTACCATCTATGATTAAGTCTATGGATTTGACGAATGGATTTTATCAGATCCTTATGCGTGAACGGGACATCCCTTACACAGCAGTGAGCACTCCCTGCGGGATGTTCTGGGAATGGCTTGTTATACCACGGGGGCTTAGTAACGTTCCAGCAACATTCAACAGATGCGTAACGAATCTGTTGAGACGGGTGCGAGAATTCGTTCCGAGTTAATTTGACGATGTATTCGTCCATAACCAGGCCATGGACGGAATACGGATGTGGAAGTTCATAAAACTCACGTTCGTCAGGTTCTTACACTTATGCGAAAGCATAAGCTGTACGAAAATCTCAAGAAGTTAATATTCGCTGAGATTAAATACCATGGGTGTATCGTCTGGAAACACGGCGTGCGCCCTGATCCCGAAAAGATCAAGACAATTAACGACTGGCCAGTTACAGTCGATGACAAGGGACTTAGAATGTTCCTTGGATTAGTGGCGTACTTGCACTAGTACTCAAGCAATTATGCCGAGATGACAATTCATCTCTCTCATCTCGTGAAAAATACGCGAAATGGTTATGGAACGCTGATTGCTGATGTTTCTTAAGAGGTATCAAGCAAAGCTTGATGCAATCGCCCATCTTGGCGATTGCAGATCAAGACAGACCATTCCATGTGGTCTGTATCGCCAGTGATTTCGCAATCGGCTGTGCGTTAATGCAATACTATACGATACGGACGGCGCGGAGTGCGTTCTGCTGGTTGCAGCTGACGCATCGTCTGTTCTTAATCGCGTCAGCTGCAACCAGCTGAACGCAATTACTCAGTGCATGACAAGAAGCCCCTTACCATGAAATATGCACTGGCTAAGTTTAGGGTCTATCTCCTCGGAGGTAGACCGTCCATCTTATATACGGACCATGCGTCATCACGCACGGACGTAAATAGCCCACACCTCTCGCAAAGAATGGCGAAGTGGCTATCCTTCATCACGGAGTATAATTTCTACACGGAATATAAACCAGGACGACTTAATGTCGTCGCTAATGCGTTTCTACGGCGACCCGATTTCGAGCCGGCAGCGCATTCCAACAGTGAAAATAATCCCACTGTTGCAACACTCATTATAAGTGTCCCGTCATCAACCTTGTTTGATTACATAATGAAAGCCTACGCAGAAGATAAGGATAATAGATCATCTGATGAATCCATCCGATACATCTTTTAAAGATCTTTGGCTTTATATCGATGGTCATCTGATCGATACACAACGCGCAACGGTTTATTGTATTTCACGGCCGTTGTCGGCGACACTCTACGTGTCGTCGTCTCAACTCACAATGATTTGCGCTTGCGCATCATGTATGAGTGTCACGATGCACCAACAAGTGGGTATCGTGGACGTGAGAAAACTGATCTCACAGAAAGGCGCGACGTTTACTGGCCCCGCCAGTATCAGTTCGTGCGCAAGTACATTCAAGCTTTGCGAGGTATGTCAACGGGTGAAGCCAAGCCCTTTATCCCGTGCACCTCTTCATCCTCTACCACTTCCGGCAGAATGCTGGTAGTCCGTATTTATGGACTTCGTCTTCGAATTTTCCGAAGACGATCACAGAAAAAAAAAACAATGGATTCCTTGATTTTGTAGACAGATTCTGCAAGATGGAACATCTTCCTGCACTACCAAAGTCAAGACGGCTCTGAGCTGTGCCGGCGTCTTTATCGACGCGGTTATTAAACTCCATGTTTTACCCCGCGAAGTTCTCTCCGATAGAGATTCACGATCTACAGCGGAATTTTGGCAATCCGTGTTCCGATCTCTCGGACTACGGCTGACTATGGTAACTTCTGATCATCCAGAGACATATGTCAGACAAAACGCGTAAATTGCGTCCTCTAAGATATTCTAGAGATTACGTCTAATCGTATCCGAATCGGAGCAAGTTCTTACTGATGGTCGAAATCGCCATCAATAATTCGGTGCATGCGTCTACAACGCATACACCATTCTTCGTGAATGGCTTAGGCCATCCAAGCATACCACCCAATTAGAGAGATCCTTTGGTTTAAGGGGGGCGGACTCGCGCGAGCAAAGCCATTTCTGTGTCATGCTCATCACCTGTCGAAATTACCAACGACGCGAATGACGTCGTTGTCGAAGCAATCCAAATCGAAGATGAGAAAGATCGCATGACGATATAATCCTTACTTTCCCAGTGCGCACAAAGCGCACTAAAAAGACAAAATAAATAAGACAGCAGAGGAATTTCTGCTGGCATGCAAAATCAGTAGTCCGTTTCGTACAGGATTCCATTTCTAGCGCAGTGGACCGTCAGAAACGGGAGGCAGACAGACATGGAAGAGCAAATGTTCTTTCATTTAACATTAATGACATAGTAATACTCTCTACGGTTAACTTACCTGAGCGTGTAGTCACTAATGTGAGTAGCAGTAAACAACCACCCAGGTTCATTGGGCCTTTCCGGGTACTGCATCGCAGAGGCAATACGTACACAATAGAATTGCCACGTAAGATGCGAACGCATCCTACGTTATACATTGGTCGGCTCCGCTCGTACCACAGTACGCGGTTCTTCTGAGGATGGGTCTGACCACCCTTTTCAAGGATCTTTAAAAGATTCTTGTGGTCACGAACCAGATTCTCATGTAGAATCTGGATGTTCTCATGCCGGGTCCGAAGATCCTCGAAACCCGATGAGCGGAAGACAGCTCATCACGAATAGCGTGATATTTTCCGCTCGTACACCAAAATGGAGTACGCACTCTTCAAACGGTCTTCCAACGGTTGATATAGTGAGCCCGCACCGTCTGCTCCAACGAGCGACGCTTTTAGCGCTCGTGATCAAACCCTTCCTTCAAATCATGGACGAAGTGATCGAGTTTGTCGATTTTCAACTAGATTTGACGCATGGGTCGGATCTTATTTTCTCTCTTCCGCCACAACCATTGGTGGATTCTCACGGTGTCCAGCGTTTTCTTGTGGAACGTATTCAAGTCCACCGTGATGTGAAGGGGCAGTGAACGAGTTATCTTGTTCGCTGGTGCGGTTTTCCACCTTCACATGACAGCTGGGAGCCTCGTTCCCAGCTGGTGGTTGAGGGTGAGGGCCTCGTCTGTCAATATGAAAGACCCATCCGATGAATCAGAGGTCGATCGGTAAACACGCACCCCTGATGCATGTAAATCGATTGCAAAACGTCAATCGCATCGCGCATCTCTATCGAGATGCGAGTCCTTCACCAGAAAGAAAAAAGGAAATCGACATCCCCTTTTAATCGCTTCGTGTTTTCAACGCAACACGGACATGGGTCACCCCACGAGAGGCATGGAAGTCCTGCCTCACACGACAACCGATGCAATTTATACCTTGCACCGGTTAGAGTTCGTTTTTCAAACTTTACGCGAATCGTGTGAAGTCTTTGAAGCCAGGCTTCGCGTCGAATGTCTTTGACATTGCGGATGAACGCGCTCCAGGCTTGCATCAGCGAGACTTTATTTCGCTTGTTGTTTCCACTATATCATCGATGCTTTAAAAAGCATTGAGGTAAAAATCTTCCTCAGCGCGAAAGTTCTTCACGCTGGGACCAAGGCCATGTACCTTTGCAATAAATAAGAGATATTTATTGTGAGGAGCGTTCTCTCCAGACAAGCTACTGATTATTTGTTCGGGCAAAAGCCACGGCTTCTTCTCATGGGCAAGACGAGACAATTTAGTGTCTACGCTCCCCTGAGTGGTAACCACAGAAGAAGGAGTACCACAAGAATTTTTATTACGAGTCCATGCATTATGCGAAATGCGGTATGCGAATGGTGTGATGCCTTCAGCTGCGGTTCATGCAGCCGTGGGCGACGAATTATTGTCTCTTGCGGCAGACGTTCCGTCTGCCGTAGTGTCATCATCTCCGCAACTCTAAATGTTGCGAATGCACGTAGTGATACACCACATGAATGCGGCCCCTCTTTGGAGGTCGACTACGAATGAGAGTCGAACTAAATGGCCGACTCGGGGAGAATAGAACAGTCGTCTGATCATTGTCAAGCGGCTGACTATGAGCCTTCGAATGAGGGGGCTTATTCGGGTAGACGTGCTATTTGCATTTGCTACAGCATGTTCGGTTCCGACGATGAGGATGATTCCTCATCGCCACAACCGCCTCCCGTGCCGTCAGCCGCACACATTTCTGTGCGTGGCGATGACGATGGCGTAAGCCATTGTCAACCATGCGATAGAATTAAAAATGATAGTTGTGACCAATCAACATCGTTTTTAATTAAGTATTCTTATAGTGACCAGTCTACCCAATGACAGTCAGAGTGATTGTCGTTTAAGGGAGGGGTGATATAACGGAGTATATCGTTACATGAAATTAAAACTTAAAGGTTGTTAGTTAATATATTATCTAAAAGGTAAATAGTATTTGGAGAATACTACTTTACATGAAACTATTTTGAAAAGCTTATTCATTGGTAGATATAGACCATATATCGACTTTCTCCGCGGTCCAGTCAGCGCTGGATGCGCGCAAAGAGAGAGACAGATAAGACTTTATAACATATTTTGTATTAGTTTATATTTTAAGTTAGTAACAAACTGATACAATCAGAAGAACTTTATTATATTAAAAACAGATTTTAGATAACCCTCTTTTAAGCAAGTGTTTTAAAGAGAGCCTCCCTCTGCACTAACTAGTGTGCGTGAAGTGACGTGAGGCACCAGTCGCACTGATGCAGTGCGAGGTGGACTTGTACTGAAGCAGTACAAGTCATTATTTTCCCGTAACACTAAGTTTACAGAGATTTAGGCATAGATTGACAACTACGAGTGCTATCAGGTGTAGTGGAACTTAAATTTCACTCCAAAAGTCAGAGGAAGGCTTTCAGACTCAGAGGGTCTCTAAGTTATAAAGAACTAATGGGTTTAACAACGCAAGCTGCCGTACAAGCCAACAAAGGTTAATGAATTCTAGTTCAAGGGATTAAGGGGCTCGTAGCACCAAGTGGCAACTAGTGCCCAAGAGTATATACCTTTCAAAGTCTTCTGTCTCTCACAGATCAAAGCACAAGCCTTTGAAAGGCACCAGACGTTTATAGCTAAAAAGAGAACTGAACTTTGTTCAGTTATTAAAGCCTAAAAACCTTACTATAGCTAATTTTAAAAATAGATTTCGGCCGCCAGATTTTTTATCTGGCGGCGACCACATTTGTTACCTATAATAAATGGGACGTTTTTCTTCAACACCAAGAAGAAATATGTACTATCATTTTCGGCATGATTACGAGGGTACTTATTCAAGTATGTTACTAAGCCAAGGAACTTTCGAAGTCCCTTTAAATCGAGTGGCAAAGGCCAATCGGTGATCGCCTTGATCTTTTCTGGATTCGGGCGCACACCGTGTTTACCTACGATGCACCCAATAAGTGGTCTCTTGCTTGCAGCGAATATACCCTTCTTGAATTTTGCATACAACTTGGGCTTACGCGTAAGTGTAAGAGCCTTTCAGACAAGGGCACGATATTTTTCAACGTCCGACTTTCCGTTCACGGCTCTGCTATAAACGAAGACATTATCGAAATAACTCGGTGGGAAATCCCGCACTGATCTAAACAAATTAGTTGCACATCTATTAAATGTCTAGGGGCGTCACTAAGTCCCTGTGGTATGACTAGCCATTCCATAGCAGACTGCTTGGGGTGCTTACTACTGTGAACGGAATATTTTGCTCAGGTATAAAGATCTGATAGAATCCATTTATCAGATCCATTGACGAGAACATGGTGCTCTTTGACATACCATCAATGATTACGTCTTTTCGTGGTATCGATGTTTGAGCCGGTGCCGTTGCAGCGCTTAATTTATTGAATGCATGCACAATCCACACTTCTGTTGCTTGACGCATATAGAAGGTCGAGAAGCTATGTGGGGAAGACGACTTCCTCACATGTTCTGCTGCTAAGCGTTCGGCGAAGAATTTGTCGATCGCTATCACTTGTTTACGAGGCAATGGCCATTGCTTCATGACGCAGTATTTCGAGGGTCGATTTCGTGTCGAGTGCCTTTGTCCTTAGGCAATTTGCACGGTACTGATTCAGGGAAGACATTCTTAAATTCTAATGGATCCTTATACAAAGATTTTGACTTCAGAGATTCCCAGGGTTGGGACGCAAGACGTTCCATCATAGTCTTCTCATCGAGGACGCTTCCGTCCATCGATGAGCTGCTAAGATCCCTTTCGACCTTAAGAAATACTATTGCCGACCGACTATCGGCCACGAAGTTGTCATCGGTCAAAAGGACGCATTATCGGCTTGCCTTTGCCACTACGCAGATCATGCAAGAATCATATTCGAATCTAGCGTTGACAATCGAGTGATCACCGAAGTTAACTTCGGAGACACTAATAGATCAAGTGTATAAGCGCCTACACTTCATCAATTGTTTACCAAGACGTTAATTATCCCAGCTTCTTCTCTTTATAATTTATTTCCAAAGGTACCTGGGAACCTTTGACCACATGTTTTCGGGGACTTATCCTCACAGAAATTATTTGGGGAGTATCCTCCCAACTGCACTTAGCTGTTTTTGCGCTACCACAGCGAGATCCTCTACGATAAACTCTCTAGTCCATCTAGGACTTTTGATCTGTCTCTTATAAACGCGAGCTTTATGTTTTATTGGATGTTGCTTTCAAGCAAGCATCCTTCTTTTGTACAACCCAACTTATTCAAGTGGTCAAACTTCGACGCTGCATGTGCGTGTGCACAGCCGTCGGGATCTAATTCCTCAATGTGTTGGTTATTCACACTGTGGTTGTGCAGTCATGCTAACGACCGAACCACAAGTGAGTCCATCGCACTCACTCGTAGAGCATCCACACGCTTGTGAACGCTCCGAGACGTTCATCAGATGGCCATCTGATGAACAAGTGCCAGGCATCTTTACGGATCGATGCTGCCAATTGATACATGGCTCGTACTTTCTAAGCCATGGTAATCCAAAGATGACATCAAATTTGTCATCCAAATTATGAACGATGGAATCATCATCGTACTGTTTACCCTTTAACTTGTATTGGATTCCAACTACAGCTTCAAATCCAGGAGCTCGGCTCGAGCCCCGAATTCGGCACGCGGCCGCTCAAGTGTGTGTCCGAGCCGGGCCTTAAAGACCTCATACGACCCAAAGACTAATATGTCGTGAAGCTTGAGCCCCAAGGCCCAAGATTTGGCTCGTCCGGCTATGTTGGACATGCCAAATTTCAACCAAATTTCGATTTCATCGCATCATCACTGATACGAAGAGCTTCTATGGTGTCGTCTTACTCGACAAACCATCTCAAAAGGAAGTCGCCTTCGACAGCCTTAAAATAAGAGATCCAATTCTTTAAGATCTAGGGTCGACACTGAAGCGTCGGCCTATTAGCAGAATATATGTAACGGGGCACTACGACTTGTACTGTTTCAGTACAAGTCCACTTCACACTGCTTCAGTTGTGAGTGGTGCCTTACGTTAGGTGACGTACACTGTACGTGCAGAGGAAGACTTCTCTTAAGATAAGTAGACTTAAGAGGGTAAAATGAAAACTGTATTAAATATAATTAAGTGTCTCTTGTTTATCTTTGTAAATGCTAACTTAATTATAATCTAATACTAAACATGTAAATGAATTCTTATCTCTATGTTATCTTGTAACTCTCCTCGATTACTCCTACAGCTGATTAGTCTGCGAAATAAATAGATATAATAGCCTATACCTATTCATGGGTAAGAAATCTAAATATTACGATATAAAGTAATATCCTTCAAATATTATCTACCTTTTAGATAATATATTAATTAACAACCTTTAAGTGTTAATTTCATGTAACGATACACCCCGTTACAATATAGATGCTGCTGTCTCAACTGTTCCATCTGTTGAGCACCCTGCTCTCTTAACACGTCGAGTTCGTGTTGAACGTACTCGGCTTTGGCCGCATGCTGTTCATCTCTGCCCAGAGTATACAACATGGCGCCAACGGCTCTCGCCTTCGACCGAACTCATTTGTTCGATCGCTCTCCATTCAAGTGTAGGTAGGGCCCCACGAAACTTCACGTCCACAAGAGTACAGAGGGAGTTTTTTGTAGCTAAGAGTCTTTAGCTACCAAAGGTAATTCAAAGGTTATAATTGGGGAGAAGTAAAACTATATTAATAAATTGAGTCTCCTACGTAACGATCTTCTATCTACTAGTAAACTTAAATTTTAATATGTAACTAAGTATGGCGCCTCCTTGCGCACCGCACAATCGTGCCTTGAAACGATTGGCGAGGTTTATTTCGACATAAATCAACCAATCAATAGCGCGAATGTCTTATTGCATCAATATTATCCAATATGGAAATATTGAAACTTTTTTAAGTCAAAATTAATAAAGATGATTATTTTGTACTTCTTTATTTATTCCCTCTTATAGGAAGATTAATTATACACGTTACAGATAATGACAATTTTTAAAGGAATAGCTAAGTATATGGCTCTAACAAATTCTGCCTCTAATGTAGCATGCACTGTGTAACGGGGCACTACGACTTGTACTGCTTCAGTACAAGTCCACTTCACACTGCTTCAGTTGTGAGTGGTGCCTTACGTTAGGTGACGTACACTGTACGTGCAGAGGAAGACTTCTCTTAAGACAAGTTAACTTAAGAGGGTAAAATGAAAACTGTATTAATATAGTTAAGTGTCT
>NC_090621.1:2213440-2220221 GCF_004359215.1 Bremia lactucae
TGACTTAACTATAAACTAATACTAAACATGTAAATGAATTCTTATCTATCTTATCTTGTAACTCTCTTTGATTACTTCTACAGCTGATTAGTCTGCGGAATAAATAGACATAATGGTCTATACCTATTTATGGATAAGAATTCAGGACATTACTATATAAAGTAATATCCTCCAAATATTATCTACCTTTTAGATAATATATTAATTAACAGCCTTTAAGTGTTAATTTCATGTAACGATACACCCCGTTACAGCTTTAATCTCGACAGCCTTCCATCCAATAATTTAAGCATTGCCAATACCCCTAATGCTCTGTACGATGCAATTTTGCCATGTTCTGGGCTAGCTTTTCCTCATTCTCTTGCAAAAAATGACATTATAAACTTTACACACGGTGACTAACTTTGAAGATACTTTAGCGAAGCTTCCAGTTGTTGTGAAATACAAGCTGTCTGCTTTGCCCGTAATGCTAGCATTTTGGGAGTGAACAAGTCGCACTGAACGCACTTCGTTTGCCACGGAATACTAGGATTTTGCGCATCCTTTTTTTACAATCTATCATTATAGTTTTATTTAAAATTTCCGCAAGTTGACGTTATTTATCCGAAGAATCGTTCGAAGACGGGTGGGGAAGCTTACTGAGCTAAGTCTATTTATGCTTTCTCATCCGTCGTGGAAGCCTCGTTGCAAGCCGTAAGAAGAAATACAACGTGCCATCCAGCTGGCGAACAGCACCGTACCGAAGAAGAAAATGCGTGAAGTCAAGGAGCGCTTTTTCCATACATTGCGCAGTTCGATTCTAAACATCCACAAGTCATGCAGCGTATCTCAAGCGCTTAGCGCCTTCGAATCATCATGAACAAAATGAATCGGGGGCTTGGTAAGAGGTTATTCGGCATTCGTCTGATTGATAGCGTGTTTCAGCTCAGGCTTTACCTAAACAAGACCAGACGCCGTATTTTCGTGGGGTACCAGTAAATCCTCTTCGGTACAATTTGCAACGCCTTTACCAGCCCCAGGGCGTCGTTTAAAGCCGGATGGGACACCCGTTCCGTCCCCAGTTGCCCCGTGTTCACTAGGTGACAGCCGCTTAAACGATTTTTAAAGCCTGGCTCTTTAGACAGCGTGCCTTCGGACGTCGCGGTTCTTGTCAAGGTCCGGGTTTCCGACAACGTAAGTAACGAGTGCATGTACTGCAAAGCCAAGTTTAGATTTCCAAAATCACGTCCTCACCATTGTCAGGTATGCGGTTTATTCTTTTGTCGTCCGTTTGAGCCACAAGATTTAAGTGCCTGTCTCGTTTCGCTATGACAATACACAGCAGTGCTGTTGCCACAACTGTATCACTACGCTTCTAGTGGAGCCATTACAACGCCCGCGGATATCTTTGTCCAGTGTTGTGGACCTCTAAATCGTTTCTTTTGGGCTCAAAAGAGCTACAACGACTTGGGTGTATCGAAAGATGAAACACCTGAAGAAATTGCAGCGCAATACAAGATCAAGTTACGGCCTATGGATCTGGCGAAATCGAAGATCAAGCATTTGAGCGCATTAATGAAGCATATCGAAAATTGCAGGATTTAACTGCTCGAAACGCAATAATTCCGAAAGAAGTCGCGATTTGTCTTAAGTTCCAGAAGATACAACGAGTCACTTTGTGTTCGAAACAGCTCGAACTGACCAGACACAGTGCCAAGTGTACTTCCGTCCCCTTACACTTGGCCGTCGGTAGCATTATTCTTGACAGTGTCCCGTAGTATCTGCAAGCAATGCAGTGTCGAGTCGAAACCCATTCCAAGCTTGGTGTCGCGTCACTGTACGTCCTGTTATGAAACCGTCAGAGTTTTTTAAACTCTCATATGGAACCTGTTGCGGAATCCCTAGTGGGCTTTGGGATCTTGACAAAAATCTACATTTTTCCATCTGGGAGACCAAAAAGCAATGGCACGGTGCCGGAAACGAAAACGTTCATGGTCAAGACGTACTCATAACCAAATAAGGCTGCTGCCAAAGCGGCGTCTCATGAAGTCATCGATTCGGACCTTGCAGTCTCGCACAAGTTCCAGATTCTAGAAAAGACGCAGAATGACCGCTTTGGGTGGTTTTTTTTTAGCTAGGAGAAGTTTCAAATCCAAAGGCGTTGCCATTTTCCCGAATATCGGGTACCACGAGGCGAACAGGAAAGTGCTTTTGACGTTCTTTAACGGGAGAATTGCGATATGGCGTAGTGGTCGAAACATCGTGCTGATTGGCCCGAGGCCCGCAATCCTGCACTGTCAACATTGCAATGACTTTTATTGAGCACTCGTAGGGGTATATTTCACTCGGCCAAATACGTGAACGACAAGGTACCTCCTGATCTTGTTGGGTTACATGCGCAATTTATTAAGATCCAAGAAAAGGAACCCAAATCGTTGGGCGAAAAAGGAAATTTTGTCGACGAAGAGTGAATGAAGTTGGTCAAAGAGCGAGGACATTGGACGAGTAGCCGTGCGAATACGAAATGTGAAGATGCAATATGCCGCGATGAAGACGCATGGTGCTACCAAGAGCACGCATTCGTGCGTCTGGTAGCCGAAGCCCGCCAGAAGAAAGTCAAGACCATTGAAGCAGACTTGGTGGCTAAGACTACGGATGAGATCACTCATGACGGTTCGTAAATTGACAACAGCATACCGAAAAGGGAGTGATTATAACAATTCCCTAATTTTAACCTTTTATTTTCTCTTATTGAAAATAATAGTTACTTAGATGTAAATATGCATGTAACAGTACAACCCGTTACAGACTACTGATGACTTCATTCATGACGGATCGTAAATTGACAATAGCATACGGGTTGACTCCATTTGGAAGCGGCTGATTTGTAGGGATTGACAAGATACGATGCATGTCAAATGTGACATTGTCAGTGGGCCGTTCTGGGTCACGAAGTCGAATTCTGTGTCGCAACGGTTGCGGCAGGACATGAGGCGTGACGATATCATAAAGACGGTATTCAATATGCGTTGCAGAAGCACTGACTTTCAGTAGGAGAATGTACTGAATGCCAGAATATTCGCACCACCAACGTGCAGCTCGCTCTAGACTTGCCCATGGTTGATATCGTCCAACTTCAACTGCTAGTGTCACCCAATCGGCGATAGTTCGTGGTGCTGGCGGGGGCGTTTGGTTTGGCGTTGACCCCATCGGACCAAATGTCTCATCAGCCTCCTTCTTTGGGAAGCCGGCTCGGCTCGCTGTCATTGAGCCTCCCATTGCAATCTCGCGCGAATTTCCGGTAGCAGCCACGAATTCTATAGTAAAATTGCGTGACGTGCTTTCATGTACTCTAGTTGGCAGATCCACAATAAAAATCTGTCCGTTATCATTGAGTTCCAAAAATTGAAGAGCAACTTGCAGTCCTTCACCATCACCTATATACTTGTTGAAGGCATCACTAGATACCGCATCGCAAACGAGATATGGATCGATTTTAGCGCTGTCTTGATCAAAATACCCCGCGACGTGGTCGATTCTAAGCGCATTCATTATGTTAGAAATCTCGTTAGCAGTTTTAAAGCGGGTAGAATTCAACGTCATGCTTGTATTAGCACCCGAAGCCTCTTGATTAAATCTGGATTCTCTTGGTCGCTTGGGTATCGAACCATAACAGAACGAGTACCCGTCGCCCAAATTTGAGACACTCATAGGAAATACAAAAGTGTATGATGTTTTTGTTGTGCTGGTTGCCAAAGGCATAATTTTTCGATTGTTTTTTCATTTATATTCAGAACTATTTGCTTCTGCTGGGGTTTCAAATTGTGGTGTAGTGTCGAATTTTTTTTTGGTTCAAACCTAATACTAAGAAATCGTTGAAGTTGCTATATCATCGACGTTCTGCTGGCATAATTCGCAGAATCATACTTGATACAGCACAAACGGGTTTCTTGACGCGTGTTGTAGCTCTTTGTAATGTTAGGCGTTCACGTTGCTAATACTCGCTTCATTCTTAAAAAAAAAGATTTTGATATTGCAAAACAACAACAACTGTATAATGACATAGTCAGATAAGTCGTAAAGATTGGCTGGCGTAATTCGGGCAAATTGCACCGACTGAATTCTCCGGCCTGAAAACTTTGAGTATTTTACACTCAAGCAAGATGGAAAGAAGGAATGACTCATGTTAAATTGTACCAGATATAAAATACCGTTTTCTAAAATATTGCCATTAACAACTGCCTTTAAAATGAATTCGGTCGTATAGCTACAGAAACCCCTTTCCTGATTGTCTGCAGTTCCGGTCATTACTAAAAACGATAAATGTTTCTGAGAAAATACTGTTGTTTAATATTTTCTAAATTTTATCTGCTCTGTAAGAAAAATCTAAAAGGCGATAATAACTTAAATTATTTTGCACTGACAAATAAATTTTATTGTTTTTGTAGAACAGATTTTATTGAAAAAATATCTAATGCTGATTTTTTTTTATTGTATTATCTAAGATGGTTTAAATAATTATAAAATGATCATCGATCATGCGCTAGGAATCGTATTTGACTTCTTTGTCGACATTTGATTTCTTTTGTCGACATTACTGGCGCATCCTGTAAAGGTGGTTTCATCAAGAGAAGGCGTATAGCGTTTAGGAGCGCTAAGAGACACGTTTTGTCCTCTTTAGAATGCGCTTCAATCTCGACAGCCTTCCATTCAATAATTTAAGCATTGCCAATACCCCTAATGCTCTGTACGATGCAATTTTGCCATGTTCTGGGCTAGCTTTGCCTCATTCTCTTGCAAGAAAGGCATCATAAACTTTTCACACGGCAACTAACGTTGAAGATACTTTAGCGAAGCTTCCAGTTGTTGTGAAATACAAGCTGTCTGCTTTGCCCGTAATGCTAGCATTTTGGGAGTGAACAAGTCGCATTGAACGCACTTCATTTGCCACGGAAAATACTAGGATTTTGCGCATCCTTTCTTACAATCTATCATTAAAATTTTATTTAAACTTTCCGCAGTTGACGTTATTTATCCGAAGAATCGTTCGAAGACGGATGGGGAAGCTTACTGAGCTAAGTCTGTTTATGCTTTCTCATCCTTCGTGGAAGCCTCGTTGCAAGCTGTAAAAAGAAATACAACGTGCCGTCAAGCTGGCGAGCAACACCGTACGAAGAAGAAATGCGTGAAGTCAAGGAGCGCTTTTTCCATACATTGCGCACTTCGATTCTAAACATTCACAAGTCATTCAGCGTATCTCAAGCGCTTAGCGCCTTCGTGTCATCATGGACGAAATGAATTGGGGGCTTGGCAAGAGGTTATTAGGCATTCGTCTGATTGATAGCGTGTTTCAGCTCAGGCTTTACCTAAGCAAGACCAGACGCCGTACTTTCGTGGGGTGCCAGTAAACCCTCTTCGGTACAATTTGCAACGCCTTCACCAGCCCCAGAGCGTCGTTTACAGCCTGATGGTCCACCCGTCCCCAGCTGCCCCGTGCTCACTCGGTGACAGCCGCTTTAACGATTTTTAAAGTCTGGCTCTTGAGACAGCGTGCCTTCGGACGTCGCGGTTCTTGAAAAGCTCTGCGTTTCCGACAACGTTAGTAACGAGTGCATGGACTGCAGAGTCAAGTTTAGATTTCAAAAATCATGTCCTCACCATTGTCATGTATGCGGTTTATTCTTTTGTCGTCCGTTTAAGCCACAAGATTTAAGTGCCTGTCTCGTTTGGCGATGACAATACACAGCAGCGCTGTTGCCACAACTGTATTTCTACGCTTCCAGTGGAGCCATTACAACGCCCGCGGATATCTTTGTCCAGCGTTGTGGACCTCTAAAATGGCCTTTTTTGGGGTCAAAAGAGCTAAGACGACTTGGGTGTATCGAAAGATGAAACACCTGAAGAAATTGCAGCCCAATACAAGATCTAGTTACGGCCTATGGACTGGACGAAATCGAAGATCAAGAGACACTTTAGCGCATTACTGATGCATATTGAAATTATAGGATTAAACTGCTCGAGACACAATTATTTTCGAAAGGTACTCGCCATTCGTCTCAAGTTCCAAAAGATACAACGAGCCACTTTGTGTTCGAAACAGCTCGAACTGACCAGACAGAGTGCCAAGTGTACTTCCGTCCATTTACACTTGGCTGTCGGTAGCACCATTGTCGACGGTGTACCCGTAGCGTCTGCAATCAATGCAGTGTCGAGTCGAAACCCATTCCAAGCTTGGTGTCCCATGCCCCTGCGTCACTGCAAGTCGTGCAATGAAAACCTGTCAGAGTTTATCAAACTCTCATGGATCCTGTTGCGAAGTCCCCAACGGACTTGACAAAGATCTATATTTCTGTGAACTGTCGAGCAAAAGGCAATGGCACGATGCCGGACACGGAAACGTTCATGGTCAAGACGTACTGTGAACCAAACAAGGCTGCTGCCTAAGGGCCTCTCATGAAGTCATCGAGTCGGACCTTGCACTTTCGCACGAGTTTGCAGATTCTAAAAAAACGCAGTATGACCGCTTTTGGGTGGCTCTTGTACTTTGTCGACGAATACTAAATGAAGTTGGCCAAAGAGCGAGGACATTGGACGAGAAGCCGTGCGAATACGAAATGTGAAGATGCAATGTAACGAGCTAAAGTTGCCCTAATGTTACACAGTCCCCGTTAAGTACATTTGGTGTACTTAAGGGGATGGTCAACTACTAAATAATAGTAATTAGACCCAACACTCGGGTGTGGTGCACATTTGTGACCAACCCTTGTGGATGTGATGCACATGGGTGCATTCACATTAGGAG